>NW_027069775.1:0-231444 GCF_002906115.3 Quercus suber | reverse complement strand
GGAAATTTTTTAAGTATAATTGAAATGATTGCAGAATTTGATCCAGTAATGCAAGAACATGTTCAACGTATTCAACATGGTGCAATCCATAATCATTATCTTGGACATAATATACAAAATGGAGTGATACAATTATTAGCAAATGAAATTAAAAGTAAAATTATAAAAAAGATTAAAGAAGCAAAATACTTTTCAATTATACTTGATTGTACCCCCGATGTAAGTCATCAAGAACAAATTACTCTCATACTAAGATGTGTAGATATTTCAATAAGTCCGATAAAAATAGATGAACATTTTGTGGAATTTTTAAACATAGATGATACTTCTGGAAAAGGTCTTCTCAATGAAATTATAAATGCAATAAAAAATCTTGAACTTGATATTAATGATGTACGTGGACAAGGATATGATAATGGGTCTAATATGAAAGGGAAAAAACAAGGGGTATAAAAAAGAATTCTTGATATAAATCCTAAAGCATTTTACACACCATGTGGTTGTCATAATCTCAACCTTGTCCTATGTGATATGGCTAATTCTTGTCCTAAAGCTATATCTTTTTTTGGAGTAGTACAATGTATATACACACTATTTTCTTCTTCCACATATCGATGGAAAATTTTACAAGATAATGTGACAGGTTTAACTCTTAAGCCATTGTCACAAACACGTTGGGAAAGTCGAATTGAAGGTGTGAAAGCAATAAAATTTCAAGTTCTAGAAATAAGAGATGCTTTGTTACAATTGGCAAAAACAAGTGAAGATGCCAAAACAAAAAGTAAAGCTAATTGTTTAGCAACATATGAGATTGAAAGTTTTGAGTTTTTGCTAGCTATGACTATTTGTTATCACATATTATTTGCTGTTAACACTGTTAGTAAAAATTTACAATCGAAAGATATGCATATTGGTGTTGCTATAGATCAATTAAAATGTTTCATGTCTTTTTAAAAAAAAATATAAAGAAGATGGATTTACATCTGCTATGAATTCATCTAAAGAAATTGCAACCAAAATAGAAATAGAGCCTATATTTCGTGAAAAACGTATAATTCGTAGGAAAAAACAGTTTGATGAGAATGTCAATGATGAGGCAACACAATCCACTAAAGAATATTTTAGAATTAATTATTTTATATATATAGTAGATCAAGCTATTTCTTCAATTGAAAGTAGGTTTGAACAATTTCAAATATATGAAAATATTTTTGGTTTTTTATTTAATTTTGAAAAACTAAAATCACTAGATGATGATAGTTTGAAAAAAAATTGTCTTAATCTTGAATGTTTTCTCATACATGAAACTCATTTCGATATTGATGGTTTAGATTTATATTCAGAACTAAAAGTTTTAAAAGAAGTTTTGCAAATAAATGATAACTCTCCAATTAATGTACTAAATTATATAAAGAGGCTAGAATCTTTTCCAAATGCATGTATTGCTTTCAGAATATTACTAACTATACCTGTCACAGTTGCTTCCGCAGAAAGAAGTTTTTCAAAATTAAAATTAATAAAGTCCTATTTAAGATCAACTATGTCACAAAAAAGATTAAGTGGATTAGCTATATTATCAATTGAAAAAGAAATGTTAGCGGAACTTGAATGCAAACATTTAATTAGTAATTTTACCTCTTAAAAAGCAAGAAAAATAAATTTTAATTGAAAAAAATATATGAATTTATAATTAAATATAATAAAGGCCCGGTTTAAAACTTTCGCTTGGGGCCTCCAAATTCGTTGAGCCAGCCCTGTTCGATGTGTAAGCAAAGACATCTAAATTCTACTTTTATTACAAGTCTTTTATTTAGATTTCGGCCTCTTATATATACATTGCTATAGATTTATCGTAATACATTTGAGAATAATAAAAATGTAGTCATCAAGGGCACTCTTTCTATGGATGTAAGCCGTTAGGCTAAATCAGGTAATTCTCATTTCTTATGCTCTCTTCTTTTTTATATTAATTATTTTATTCTAACATGGTATTAAAGCCACTACTAAACCCCGTAATTCTCATTTCTTATGCTTTCTTATTCTCTATATTAATTATTTTATTCTAATATGGTACTAAAGCCACTGTTTTGAGTTTTAGATGTCTCAAGTGTTTTTGTATATAGTCTTTGTTTTTCTAGACATCCGTATGTTGCCTCTATCTTGTATAGTCAAACTTCTCTATTGTAAGTCTCCGGCATCCCTCCATTGTTGCAGGAGGAACTCTAATGTTGCTCACCACTACTATTAATAGTTGCCACTGTGGACAGACCACTACCATCACTAATATTCTAGTATCCAACTATAAAATAGAAGTATAAATACTATATTTTTTTTAATACTTATTTAAACCACCGTGTACCCTTGACAATTTAAGGGTGTTCACCAAACCGCAAAAACCGCACCAAAACCACCCGCAAAATGGCATAACCACTTTGCACTGCAAGTAACAATGCACCACACTGCATTGCACTACATCTTTTCTATATATTAATTTATTTATCTATTTTAATATTAAATATATTATTAATAGTTTAATAACCCTCGTTTTCAAAAAAAAAAAAGAGTTTAATAACCTTAGCTACTAGGGTATTAAACTATTATAATATCTAATACACATTATTAATATTTTAATACCCTAGCAGCTAAAAATATATGAATTTATAATTAAATATAATAAAGGCCCCGTTTAAAACTTTCGCTTGGGGCCCCCAAATTCGTTAAGCCAGCCCTGTTCGATGTGTAAGCAAAGACATCTAAATTCTACTTTTATTACAAGTCTTTTATTTAGATTTTGGCCTCTTATATATACATTGCTATAGATTTATCGTAATACATTTGAGAATAATAAAAATGTAGTCATCAAGGGCACTCTTTCTATGGATGTAAGCTGTTAGGCTAAATCAGGTAATTCTCATTTCTTATGCTCTCTTCTTTTTTATATTAATTATTTTATTCTAACATGGTATTAAAGCCACTACTAAACCCCATAATTCTCATTTCTTATGCTTTCTTATTCTCTATATTAATTATTTTATTCTAATATGGTACTAAAGCCACTGTTTTGAGTTTTAGATGTCTCAAGTGTTTTTGTATATAGTCTTTGTTTTTCTAGGCATCCGTATGTTGCCTCTATCTTGTATAGTCAAACTTCTCTATTGTACGTCTCCGGCATCCCTCCATTGTTGCAGGAGGAACTCTAATGTTGCTCACCACTACTATTAATAGTTGCCACTGTGGACAAACCACTACCATCACTGATATTCTAGTATCCAACTATAAAATAGAAGTATAAATACTATATTTTTTTTAATACTTATTTAAACCACCGTGTACCCTTGACAATTTAAGGGTGTTCACCAAACCGCAAAAACCGCACCAAAACCACCCGCAAAATGGCATAACCACTTTGCACTGCAAGTAACAATGCACCACACTGCATTGCACTACACCTTTTCTATATATTAATTTATTTATCTATTTTAATATTAAATATATTATTAATAGTTTAATAACCCTCGTTTTCATATTTATTTATCTATTTTAATATTAAATATATTATTAATAGTTTAATAACCCTCGTTTTCAAAAAAAAAAAAAAAGAGTTTAATAACCTTAGCTACTAGGGTATTAAACTATTATAATATCTAATACACATTATTAATATTTTAATACCCTAGCAGCTAGCCATCTAACTCACTGTATCAACTTCAAAAAAAAAAAAAAAAAAGTATCACTCTCTCACATTCTCTATCTTAGCATCTTAGCCCTTAGGGCTATTTGTTCACACATTGCCGCCATAATTTAAAAAAATTCTTGTTGGGTTTACAATTAATACTTGTTTTGGGAAAAAAATTGGCCTTTGCCCTTTTTAAACAGCATTTTGCCATCTTTCTCAAACTAATTAGGGAAATGCATTTCTTTTGAAAATCGATTTTCTCAAAATCGAGTTAAGCCCTATAGCGGCATTTTTAAGGAGCCTATAGTGACGTTTTAACGACATATAGTAGCGTTTTGTAACTTGATCTCCATGAAGTCAAGTTATAGGTAACAAAAAAGAAAAAAATTTTCATGTAACTCGACTTTATGGAAATTGAGTTACAAAACGTCACTATAGGTCTTTAAAACGTCACTATAAACTCCTTAAAAACTCAGCTATAGGGCTTCAAATTTTTTTTTTTTTTTTTTTTATAACTCGATTTTAAGAAAATTGAGTTTCAAAAGAGGGGTATTTCTCTAATTAGTTTGGGAAATGGGACAAAATGCTAGATTTTTTTTTTGAAAGGGGCATTTGCCCATTTTCTCCCTTGTTTTGGATTTGTAATCCATTTCATGCTTTGCTTTAGACTTGTTTACATTATGGTTTTGATAATTGAAACGTGAAATTAGTAGGCGTGACTAGCATTGCTTTGAGTATGAGTAATTCATTTTTGCTTTGTACCTAGTGTTTCACATAAACTCTCTACTTCATATTCTGAATCTAAAGTGAAAAGCATTAGATTTTGACAGTTAAAACATTTAAGTTGCTTACCATTGTACCATGTTCAAATTACTTGACTTCATTTAAATGTTTGATGTATACCTGAGAATTTGAGATAGTGATATTACTAATATATGTTAAATTGTATAGTAATATATTTTGAATTTTTATATAGCAGGCGTATTATGGGTTGAGATAGTTATAAGTGTTCAATTTTTGTTATATACTAGGTGTATTATGGTTCTTGAAAACAAAGGTTTGGGCTAATCCAAACCAACATAGTAAGTGTTGATTAGGAAAGTTAGCCCAAAATAAAGAAACCTAGCTCAATAGTTTAAAACATGGCCCAAAAAGGGAAAAACCAATTTTGGGTTGGGTGGGAAAAGCCAATTTTGGGTTGGGTAGGAAAAGCCAAAAATTTGAAAAATATACTGACTTCAAATCGTTCAAACCCCATTTAATATACTACACTACACATGTGACTACAAAAATGAGGTGCGATACAGTTATGGTTATGGCTAAACCGCACTACACCGCACTACAAACACCCCTACTTGATGTGATATTCACTCCACTAGTATAAGTTATTGTGTAGTGAAGGAGGGCAAAGGCTAATGTTTTACTCTTTAGGAGGGAGTTTCACACATATATACACTTAGATTAGGTTTCAGTAGATTTCCATCTCACATATATGGTTTCGGCATGGTTTTAATGGGAGATAGAATTGGCGGGGGCCTTTACTCATACATTTGGAGTCGTTGAGTCCTCTTATTGAGGGTGGAGATAAGATGACGTGGTATTTAGGGTCGAAGGGAGATTTTGATATAAAATCCTTTTATGGTGCATTGAGGGGATCTAGCTCTATTACTTTTCATTCGAAGAGTACTTAGGGTGTGAAGGCTCCACGTCGTGTGTCGTTTTTTGTTTGGATAGTTGCATGCGGGGGAAGGTTCTCACAACGGACCTTTTTGAGGAAACGAGGCTTCACAATTATGGATTGGTGTTGCCTTTGTAGATGTTAAAGGGAGAGTGTGTGGATCATTTGCTTTCTGCATTGTGGTGAGGTATTTTAGTTATGGAGCTTTGCCCTTAGGTCTTTTGGTGTTTCTTGGGTTCTACCTAAAAGGCTATCAACTTACTGGTCGGTTGGAGGAATTGGTTGGGGATACATTCTTTAAATGTTTGGAATTTGGTACCATATTGTGTGATATGGATTATTTGGAAGGAGAGAAATAATCGCATATTTGAAGATTTGATGCTTTTTGTGGATAAGCTCTTAGCTTTGTTTGTGACAACGTTGTTTGATTGGTCTCGTGTGTGGGGATTTACTTCTATGAAATCCATTTCGTTGTTGTTAAATTTACTATCTTTTTATATGAGTTGTTCTGTTTTCCTTTGTTGCTTGTACATATTTCCTTCGTTTACTTCTTTTTAATACAAAATTTTCTTACCTATTAAAAAAAAAAAAAAAATAAGGACCAAATTAAAATATTGGAGTGAGTTCCGGTAAGCTTAACTGGTAAAATTTCTGATGGTTGAATAAGAAATCTAGGATTCAATTCCTGCCTATACCATGGTTTTTAAACCCGGACCGGACCGTACAGTCTGATTGGGTTAACCGTGAACCTCTCACAAACACGGTTCCTTTAATCTTAAGATTCGGTTTATGCCAAAAAAGCAGGGAACCGTTCGAACTGCGGTCCAATTGCATGGTTTTGAGAACTGTGATCAGACCACTTCTCACGGTTCCCTACTTCCTTTTGAATCTGAACCTAAAAAATAAAAAAATAAAAAAATAAAAAAAAAAAACCATAGAAAGACAAAAGAAAAGGAAACACAATTGTTGGGAATGCATCATGTCTTCAGCAATTGTTTCTTCAGAGTACATCACACAACTTTTCCTCTCTTCAGAAACTCTTCTCTTGGGCGAAGCAAGCTTTAAATTCTACCACTGCCATCTCCAACATCATAGCTTTAAATTCTGGCTTTGTTCTCTGCGGGTAATGTGTGTGTGATAGGGTGAGAGTATGAGAGAGAGAGAGAGAGAGAGAGAGAGAGAGAGAGAGAATGAGAAAGAGAGAGCTAGAGATGAAAAAAGAAAAATAAAAGCAGAGAGGACACGTTGTGTGGAGGAAGAGTTCTAGAAAAATAAAAATAAGTTGAGAGGAGTGGGGATGGGGATACATGTGTGGAGGAGAAAAGACGAGAAAAAAAAAAAAAAAAAAAAAAGAAGAAGAAGAAGAAGAAGAAATGTATGGATGCAAGGAAAGAAAGGAAAAAGAATAAAAAATCACAATAAAATGTTATCACAATATTTTCACAATAAATTTTAAATAACAGATTGTTATTAGTTGATATTGGTGATAAAAAATAATTTCAATAGTGGGTTCAAATTAGAACTAGTAATAACTTTTCAATAAATTTTGTTGTGAAAGTATTGCTAAAAATGTTGTAGACTTCTTCGCTACTTTTGAAGATTTTTCTTTTGCTGTTGTGCTTTAGAGTCCGTTTAGTATGTGTTTTAAACAACAGTTTTCAGTTTTTTTGAAAATACATTAAGTAAAACATGTGTAGAAATACATGTAATTGTTTAAAACTGAAAACATATTTTAAATTTATCTACCAAACAGGCCATTAGTGTCAACCACTTATATTTGCTTTGTTGTCAACTACTAACATATAATGCTTATATAAGCTTGTTCTTGTCAAGCACTTCCTTCTTGAGTTTTGTTATTTATTTAATTTAACAAATTTAAATGCATGGACATCTTCAGATCTAGCTTTTGATTATTTTTTTTTAAAAAATTCTAATAAATGGTGAACAGTGACTATTCAAATGGACTTGGGAAAAAAAAATGATCGGCAGTCAAATGGGCTTGGCATGAGCAAATACACTAATTTGTCTCTTAACTATTTTATTGGGTTTCATAAAATAAAAATTATTGGGTATTAAAATGTGCTTTGTCATGACTTAAAAATAATTTAGAAACTCAATAGCTATTATGTTTTTTAGAATTTAATAATTCTTATTTGTATTATGAAAGTGATGTTATAAAAAATACTATCTATATTTTTTTGGATTATCTTAGTTAAATTTCAATTTTTATTTATTTAATATAGTTATTTATAATTTAAATAATTATTAAATTAATTATAATGTCATCACGGTTCGACCTCGGTTTGACTCCGATCTAACTTTAAAAACTCGAACCTCTCTTTTTTACGGTTCATTGAACGGTCCGAGTTTCAAAATCATGACCTATACCAAAAATTGATTAGTGCCTTAGCTTGATAATGAAAAAAAAAAAAAAAAATGAAAAAAAAACTCTTTAAAAAAAAAATGAGAAAGGTTACGGACTTAAAAAATATGGGATAAAGAGTGAAAGGAATGAGTGATTATAGGACACGTGACCTCCACGTGCCACAAAGTAACTAAAACCACAGCAGTGCGCGGGAAGGAATTCATATGATCCCTAGTTTTAGCCAAAACGAGACCCCCTTTTATCTCATCTCATCTATCTCCCACTGACTACAGTCTAAAATTCACCCAAATCCAGAAAAATGGGTATCAAGGTATTTGCTTTTCCAACCCCTTTCTCTCTTTGATTTCTAAAGTTTAGTTTTTATTGCAGATTTTTATTTTATGATTTCTTTTTGTGTGTGTGTGTGTGTGTAAATTGATGATGGGGTTGTAGGGTTTAACAAAGCTCTTAGCGGACAATGCACCGAAGGCCATGAGGGAGCAGAAATTTGAGACCTATTTTGGCCGCAAAATCGCTATAGACGCCAGCATGAGCATTTATCAGTTCCTCGTACGCATCTTTTTTTTTTTTAAATAAAATTTTTATCTGGGTTGAGTTAAAATGTTAATTGAACATGTATGAGCCTTTGTGAATGAGTATTTATTAGGATTTAGCATGTGGGTTTGCTTGAATTTTGGTGCAGATTGTTGTGGGAAGGAGTGGGACTGAGATGCTTACAAATGAGGCTGGTGAAGTTACTAGGTACTTTTTACAAGTTATCTTTTTTTTCAATTAAATAAGCATGTGTTGCTGGGTTTTTTTTTTTTTTTTTTTCCTGAAATTTAGCTTAGTTTGTGTTTTGGGTGTGGTTAGTTTTGAGCTGGGTTTCATTTGAACTCCTTGTTTTCTAAATATTGATATGGGTTTCTCTTGGGATGGTTTGTAGTCATCTGCAAGGCATGTTTTCGCGGACAATTAGGCTTCTTGAAGCTGGAATTAAGCCAGTGTAATTAAATTCTCTACCTTGCTCTTTGTTTTCACTTTGTTAAAGTTTAGGTATAGTCATCTCCATGTTATACTTGGTATAATTGGTGTAGTATGTGCTTTGCTAAACAAGTTGAAGTTTCTGTTCAGCTATGTTTTTGATGGGAAGCCACCAGATCTGAAAAAACAAGAGCTGGCGAAACGGTGTTTTTCTATCACAGCTTAGTTTCTTTGTTTAACATAGATGACATTTGTTAAGCACATGGTTAATAGTGGCTTTCATGTTAAACTTGTGGTGCAGTTACTCAAAGAGGGCTGATGCTACTGAGGATTTGGAAGAAGCCAAAGAGGCATGTGCATATTGCTTTCTTTTTTCACTTTCCCTTGGTTTCTGTTTTATCATTAGTTTACAACATGTGTAATGTAGCTACTTTTTGTTGTCATTGCAGGCTGGCGATAAGGAAGCCATTGAGAAATTCAGCAAACGAACAGTGAAGGTGAGTTCTTTTCCATATCTCTTTCTTCTCTGTTGTCAAATGTGGTTTACGATTACTGTGGGACATTAACACTTAGCACTATATTCTTGAACACTTGTTTTTTTGCTATTTATCAAGCAAGAAATTGTAAAGGTTGGGGTATACTGAAGGTATGATTTATGTGAGCTTTTGATGCCATGTTCTCCTTACTTATGCAGGTGACAAAGCAGCACAATGATGACTGCAAAAGGCTCTTAAGACTCATGGGAGTGCCTGTGATTGAGGTGATATTATGTTATAAAATAATTTTTCACTGGTGTGAGTTAAAGTGTAGCTAAAAATTTATTCTTCTTGTAATGCACCTGTGTGGTTTTGGTTTCCACAGGCTCCTTCAGAAGCAGAGGCACAATGTGCTGCTCTTTGTAAGTCAGGACAGGCAAGTTTCTGTCTGCTTTGTAATTATTTTATGTTCATGAGTAAATCTAATGGAAAAGAAAGTATTACATTGTGTTTTCTGTGGTATTTGAAACAAGTTCATTTTGTTTCCCTCAACGTTTTTTTAAGGGTTTATTTTGTCATATGCTTTCCATGTGCTTTTTTATTTTATTTCATTTTCATGTTTGTACATTATTTGTGTTGTTGATCTTATTTTCCATAGTGACTTGTTCCAAGGATGGATTTGGGCCTTCCTGTCTACTGGAAATAGTTGGATTCATTTCCTATCTGTCTGTTGCCCAAACATGTTCATGGTAAATGATGTGTTAAGAGTCTAATGAACTTTTATTGAATTCAGGTTTATGGCGTGGCTTCTGAAGACTTTGTACATTATTTGTGTTGTTGATCTTATTTTCCATAGTGACTTGTTCCAAGGATGGATTTGGGCCTTCCTGTCTACTGGAAATAGTTGGATTCATTTCCTATCTGTCTGTTGCCCAAACATGTTCATGGTAAATGATGTGTTAAGAGTCTAATGAACTTTTATTGAATTCAGGTTTATGGCGTGGCTTCTGAAGACATGGATTCCCTAACATTTGGAGCTCCTAGGTTTCTTCGTCATTTGATGGATCCTAGCTCAAGAAAAGTTCCAGTGATGGAATTTGAAATTGCAAAGGTACTTACTACTTATAACTCTGATATAATTGCTTGCCAAAAGTGCTATAGCTCAATTGGCACATCTTGGTGTTTCCAACAAAGATGTCCAGGGTTCAAGTCCCTCCTCTTCCCCCTTGTAATTATCAAACTCTGATGTAATTGCTTACTATATTAATTCACTGTTCTGATAATGACATCCTTTCAGATTTTGGAGGAGCTAAATCTTACTATGGATCAATTCATTGATTTATGCATTCTTTCTGGATGTGATTACTGTGACAGCATTCGAGGTATTTGGGTTTTTAATTTGCAACACTCAATCTGATATAATATATTACTATTACACACACATTTGTATGGCTTGAAAATTTAATTATGCATTTAGTATTTAGTGCAATTATAAATTTATGCTACAGGAATTGGGGGGATGACTGCTTTGAAGCTCATTCGTCAGCATGGCTCTATAGAGAATATACTGGAGAACATAAACAAAGAGAGGTTTTCTCATTTTAAAGCTTGAAAGCTGCTGTACTATTTATATTCATGTATTTGACCTGGTGAAATGATTCAAATAAACTTATTTGTTGAGTTTCTTTTGGAATATTAGGTGTATGTGTAATTATCATTAAAAAAATTCCATTGGGTCCTGGGTGTTCAATATAGTAACATCTTTTGCTTTAACCATCATTTTTCAATAATTTTTTTTTGACATGTCACCATCATTTCAATACTTTCTAGAGCTCTGTGTTATTAGTTATTACCTTGTAAAATTTTAATTCATCTAAATTATATCAGGGAGCTTTCTAGCATTTTTTACTCGATGATGGGTGTGCTTTTATTTTGTGTATTTACTGTTCCTTTTTCAGCTCTAATTGTACATTCTATAATCAGGTACCAAATACCAGATGATTGGCCATATCAAGAGGCTCGGCGGCTTTTTAAAGAACCATTAGTCTGTACTGATGAAGAACAACTTGAGATTAAGTGGACTGCTCCAGATGAAGAAGTAATTAATTTTTAGTTGAAAAGTGTTTATATTTTACTGTCTTTCTTGAATGTTTTGCATGTTAGAGAGATTACATTGTTTTGTCATTTTTACAGGGTTTGGTAACCTTTCTGGTGAATGAAAATGGGTTCAACAGTGACAGAGTGACCAAGGTGTGCCCTTCTAAATCACTATAAAGTTCTTACATTGGCTTGCTATAAGTTTATATTGCTCATTCTGAATAATGAGGAAAGACTTAAATTATTTCTTGGTTTCTCTATCTATTTAGGCAATAGAGAAAATTAAAGCAGCCAAAAACAAGTCAACACAGGGCCGGTAGGTGATGATTATAGGAATAAGTTCTTTAACTTTCTGTTTTCTTTGGCTAATGATGCCTAATACTATTGCTATATATTTATTTTGCAGATTAGAATCATTTTTTAAACCAGTTCCCAATACATCTGCACCCATTAAACGGAAGGTATGTTTACGCTATGCATTTTGAGCGTCTCTTGGTTTTTTTCCCTGCATACGCTGATATTTATCTGTGGTTGGAAGATAAAATGTTTCTATGTTCTAACTCTGCATATTTTGATGAAATCATTGAACTTGGATCACTCATAGTACAAACAAACTTTAGTTATTACCAATAAAAAGACTGCTGATTAATACCTAAAAAAAACTGCTGATAAGCAATCTTGATTCTGGGAGCACAACCCAGATTATTTCAGATTTTCTTCCAGATTTTATTTTGAAATTTTGTACTTGATTTCTTTTTAACTTTTGAATTTGATTTTAATGTTGTTGAGGATCTGTGTTTGGTTTGACATAAAATGTTTTCATAGTGTAAAATAATTTCAGGTGAAAACATTTTCCAGATTAGAAAGCATTTTCAAGTGTTTGGTTGCATTCCAAAAAAAGCTTTAGAAAATATTTTCGGTGTTTGGTTCTTTTCCTGAAAATGCTCTAGAAAACACATTTTCTACTAGTTTCACATTTTCCCAGCTTCCAAACAGATATTGTAATAGAAAATTCCAATATATAAACCCAAAGAAACAAAAAACAAAAACAAAAACAAAACAAAAAAATTGAACATTCATCAAACCACTCTCTCTCTCTCTCTCTCTCTCTCTCTCTCTCTCTCTCTCTCTCTAAAAGAGAGAGAGGTTCATGGGTGGGTTGATGGTTCGATCTGGAGGCAGCGGCAATGAGATTGAGGTGGCGACAACAAGCTTGAGGCAGAGACGATGAGATCAGTGGTTTGATCTAGGGATGGGTGGTCATGGTGGTTGGCATTAGTGGGTGGGTGGGTGGGTGGTCCAATCTGCTCATGGGTGGGTTGCTTGACTGGTGAGGATGAGGGCAAAGTTCAGCAGTGGAGGTGGCTGTTGGTTCAAGCTCTCCTCTCTACTACCTCTCCTTGCTTGGGGTGTGTAGAGCATGAGTGTGGGAGTGAAGGCTGAAAATGAAATGCTGTAAAATGAAAGTGTAATTGATTTTACACTCTAGGCAGCCTTATTTTACAGTCAAAGGGAAATTAATTTCAGTTTGACCAGGTTTTTCAGTCCGCCCAAACACCCATAAGGTTGTAAAATGTTCAGTAAAAGTTTTTCACCTGAACCAAACACAGGCTTAAAAGGTAATCCCTGAAGCCTATTATAAAGAGGCTCCAGGAATGGTTTGAAGTGATACAATTTGAACAAGAATTTATTTATTAGAGATGTTTTTTAAGCTTTGTGGTGATTCTAAGCACCCTTAGGTGGTGAAGCCTAGGGAATTCGGTAGATTCTAGAATCTAGATGGTGAAGCATAAGATTTGTCCTGCTTTTCTTTCTTCCCTGTTGTTTATATTTTCTACACTTCCCATCCTACATCAATTCTTCTTATCTAGTGAGTTTGCTTTTGCGTTTGTTGGTTCTTATTCCTTTATATTATTAGTTTACCTCACAATCTGTTTTCTTGGTCTTGCTAAGTATTAATTTTCACCAGTGCATTTGGTATAACTTATTTTAGTGAACAAAGAATAAGCTGGGGTTTGACTGAGCTGTACCAAAGGAAAAGTGAAGCTTTAAAAAGATGAACCTTAGAAATTAAGCTGGCTTAATTTATAAGATAAACTGTAACAAATGGGGTTATAACTTGCATTAGCTGAAAGGTCAGGATGAAATAGCACAATGTCTTTGTTCTCTCTCTCTCTCTCTCTCTCTCTCTCTTAAATGTTAATAAATTTTCATAAAAACTAATTAATGTTTCTTTGTGCTGCAAGTATCTGTGTGTCTTATTTTAAAAACTTTCCTGAAAGTTTGTCTTCCCCACTAGTTACTGATCCGAAGCTTCTTCTTTTCATCAAATTTCTTAACCTTTCTCATCCCATAACTATTTGTGTCAGATCACCTTTTCCTTCAAAACCTAAAAAATTAAAACACAGTGGAAAGCCTTCCAAGTTTGTATAGATCTCTTAGGATGTCTAAACCTGATTGCCTACCTTGATTTCTTGCTACACTGAATGACAGGGAAGTAAATGTGTGCTTGGATCACCCAGACCAGCAACTGGGAATAAGATGCTTTCTTTGCAAGCTTGTGGGTCCACGCCCAAGGTCCTTGGCAGCCTGAGCTTGCAAATCCAATATCTGGGTTTCAAGCACTCCATGTCATTATCCAGAGGTGTCTGCTTCGGCACATGAAGCTGAAAACCCTGGTGAACCATCAGAGCCAATCTATGCGTGTTTCTATTCCACTTAAATCATTTAACAGCATCAGAGTTTTTCATATAGTGATTTTTGTTGGGAGAAAGTTACCCAAAAAATAACTTTTGTAGGAAGAAAAGAACTGTTGCTATTTCTTCTTTACCTTAATACTATAATGATTATCATTTTTCCCTAGGGTATGCAATCTGAAAGGAGGAATAGTATTTGATAACTTAGTTTGTAATTTAGGTCCCAGATCTCTAATGTTTTGGAGCTCAATGCTGAATTACTAATTAGCTTAAATATTTGTCCATAAATTTCTTCCACGTAAGTTTACCTTTGATTTGCCCTAGATAGTTTACTGTAACAGATCCACTTTACACTGCTTACAATAACATCTAAAAGTTAAGGTGATGTGGGGCTGAAGCTAAAAAGAGTTGATCCAAGCAAACTGGACTATCATTTAAACAAGAACTTACTCTCGTATTAAGCATTTAAATATTGTGTCTCATGTCAGAGACTTTTTTTTTTTGGGGGCGGGGTGTTATTTTTTCTGGCTCCACTCGGTTCTGTAGGGGTTGAAATTTAAATAATGTTGGATGTAATTTTTAATGGATTTTTTTTCCCAATTAATAGCATAATGGCTTTACAGTTTATATACTGTGGTTTGCATTGCTTTCACAATCCCAGTTTTCCTTTTTTTGGTATTTGTAGTTCATTATTCATTTTGTGAGTATCATTTTCTTTTCAAGTCTTCTTTGGCATTCAACAATCTGCCTACTGTTTCCTGCAAGATTTACTTATTAACCCTGGAATTAGTTAACTTGCCTGATTGCATCACTCCATATCATTGATAAGGTAGTTTGCTGATCATTGTGACAGGAAACACCAGAGAATGCTGCTAAAGGTAATGCTAACAAAAAGTCAAAGGCTGGTGGTGGTAAGAAGAGGAAGTAATTTGAATTGGCATGTCAATCTGGAAATAGACTGATGTAGCAAACTGAATTCGGATTAGATTAGAATTTTGAAATCAGTGAAGTATCCTTCCGTTCCATTGTATGTTTAATTATTATTTTTTCAAGTATCACAATCTTTACAACTAATGATTCCATCGTAATGGTATGGCTAGAAGTAGTTGATATCTTGTGTGTGATCCCTTATACAATTCATTGGCAACATCTGCCATGACTATATATTTGTGGCAAGTAGATTTTCAACAAAAGGTATTCATGCTACCATTTTCGGTTCTGATTAAGTGTAGGGTGGTCTTCCTTTTCTTCTCTCACACCAGAAACAAATTAAAGAAAAATTGTGGAAATCAAGAGGTCGTACCTATTGTGCCATTTGGTTAACGGTGTCCAGGGAAACTGTTATTCTCAAATAATATTTGAATTGAAGTCTACTTGATCCGGTGCTTAAAATTTGTGCCTATACAAGTTATAAGCTGTCTGACAGGTGGGAATTCTTGTGCCTAAAGGAATTTGGTGTTGTTCATTTTCATTAATAAATTAGAGAAATCTTGAAGCATTGCCAGTTCATTATGTGCAACATGTTTATCTTTATGTTTCTCTACCAAAAAGTTTATGCTGTTCCGTATTGGGGTGATATGTGATGGTTTAGTTATCAAAATTTTATAATCCTTTTTAAGTTTGATTAAAGAAATGTGTAATAGAATTCCGGACGCTGAGAAAGAGTTTCCTCTTTGTATTGTAATTGTAATTAAGAGTTCACTCAGAGAAAACAAGATAACAACGAGGAAGATAAATAAGCGTGCAAGGGTTGTAGTTTTCTTCTTTTCATCAAATTTCTTAACCTTTCTCATCCCATAACTATTTGTGTCAGATCACCTTTTCCTTCAAAACCTAAAAAATTAAAACACAGTGGAAAGCCTTCCAAGTTTGTATAGATCTCTTAGGATGTCTAAACCTGATTGCCTACCTTGATTTCTTGCTACACTGAATGACAGGGAAGTAAATGTGTGCTTGGATCACCCAGACCAGCAACTGGGAATAAGATGCTTTCTTTGCAAGCTTGTGGGTCCACGCCCAAGGTCCTTGGCAGCCTGAGCTTGCCAATCCAATATCTGGGTTTCAAGCACTCCATGTCATTATCCAGAGGTGTCTGCTTCAGCACATGAAGCTGAAAACCCTGGTGAACCATCAGAGCCAATCTATGCGTGTTTCTATTCCACTTAAATCATTTAACAGCATCAGAGTTTTTCATATAGTGATTTTTGTTGGGAGAAACTTACCCAAAAAATAACTTTTGTAGGAAGAAAAGAACTGTTGCTATTTCTTCTTTACCTTAATACTATAATGATTATCATTTTCCCCTAGGGTATGCAATCTGAAAGGAGGAATAGTATTTGATAACTTAGTTTGTAATTTAGGTCCCAGATCTCTGATGTTTTGGAGCTCAATGCTGAATTACTAATTAGCTTAAATATTTGTCCATAAATTTCTTCCACGTAAGTTTACCTTTGATTTGCCCTAGATAGTTTACTGTAACAGATCCACTTTACACTGCTTACAATAACATCTAAAAGTTAAGGTGATGTGGGGCTGAAGCTAAAAAGAGTTGATCCAAGCAAACTGGACTATCATTTAAACAAGAACTTACTCTCGTATTAAGCATTTAAACATTGTGTCTCATGTCAGAGACTTTTTTTTTGGGGGGCGGGGTGTTATTTTTTCTGGCTCCACTCGGTTCTGTAGGGGTTGAAATTTAAATAATGTTGGATGTAATTTTTACTGGATTTTTTTCCCAATTAATAGCATAATGGTTTACAGTTTATATACTGTGGTTTGCATTGCTTTCACAATCCCGGTTTTCCTTTTTTTGGTATTTGTAGTTCATTATTCATTTTGTGAGTATCATTTTCTTTTCAAGTCTTCTTTGGCATTCAACAATCGGCGTACTGTTTCCTGCAAGATTTACTTATAAACCCTGGAATTAGTTAACTTGCCTGATTGCATCACTCCATATCATTGATAAGGTAGTTTGCTGATCATTGTGACAGGAAACACCAGAGAATGCTGCTAAAGGTAATGCTAACAAAAAGTCAAAGGCTGGTGGTGGTAAGAAGAGGAAGTAATTTGAATTGGCATTTCAATCTTGAAATAGACTGATGTAGCAAACTGAATTCGGATTAGATTAGAATTTTGAAATCAGTGAAGTATCCTTCCGTTCCATTGTATGTTTAATTATTATTTTTTCAAGTATCACAATCTTTGCAACTAATGATTGCATCGTAATGGTATGGCTAGAAGTAGTTGATATCTTGTGTGTGATCCCTTATACAATTCATTGGCAACATCTGCTATGACTATATATTTGTGGCAAGTAGATTTTCAACAAAAGGTATTCATGCTACCATTTTCGGTTCTGATTAAGTGTAGGGTGGTCTTTCTTTTCTTCTCTCACACCAGAAACAAATCATCAATATATATATAAAAGCAGAAGCCTCATGTGAGAGTGCATGAGGTCTTGCCACGTGGCACTCTAATATTGCATTTAACCTTTTTTTACCTTTTTTTATTATGTTTTTTTTACCATTACCCAATAGATTATAGTAACTTATTTTTACTATTATATAAATTTAGCATTTTTACCTCTTTTTATTAAGTTATTTTATTTTATTTTATTATTTTTTTAAACTATTATCCAATAGATCATTGTAATTTCTTTTTACTATAAATTTAGCATTTTTTACCTCTTTTTATTAATTTTTTTTTTTTTTACTGTTTCCCCCCCCCCCCCAACCCTTCAAACGTATAGATGATACTTCTAGAAAATTTCATTCTCATGAAATCATGTCTTCATTTTTCCCCAATTTCAATTCAATATGCTTTTGTCTATTAATAATGTTCTATGCAATTTATGCATACAAACTCTCTGTCATCGACCAGTGCAACAAAAATATATATAAATATTAAAATCCCTAAAGTTGCTGAAATAATTGATAAGTGCATATTTCTAAAATTTATAATAACAAAAAGGTCTAATAAATATCATATACTATCTTACAAAATGCCATTAACTTAATATTTTTTTCAAAAAAATTCAATGATAGGAATGGTAAAAAACATGATCCTATACAAGAAATACCAAAAATATGCAAAACAATTTTCATAGGAGTTATCTTTAAATAATATGAAAACAATAGTAAAGATAAAATGCATTGAATGAGATCTTACGAAACAAGTTTGTTAATCATTTCAAATTATACTCATCATTTACATAAAAAAATAATAATACATCATATTATTTACATTAAAAAAAATAATATATAATAATTTCAAAGTTCATTGCAAGATGTGAATTGTTAGGGTATTGTAATAATAAATAACATTGATACAACAATAGGTTGGTATTACATTTTGTCATACTTTGTGAAAGGAATGTCAAACCACAAGCAAAATCATTTTGGTGTGCAAAATGTGAGACAAAAATAGATCTTTCTATTCCAAAGTTAGAGGCACTTACATTAACTAAATACTCTTTAAATATTTATAATATATTTATCTCACTATAACTACTATATATATACAATTGCAAACTACTTTAGATACATGATTCAAATTGAAGTTTTTGATACAACTAACAAAACAAATTTTGTGATATTTGATTGACATGCCGAGAAAATCCAAAATAAATCTACAAGAGATCTTGCTGAAAAATAAACTAAGGTATAACTTATTTAAATTATTATAAAAATATTGGTAACGTGATTTGAAAAAAAAAATTAGGAAAAAATGGATTTCTCAACTTCATTTGAATGAATTCAATCTAAATGATGGTTTTGAAAATTACATTGTTGCTAAAAAATTTTATGCACCTTCAAATGATAAAAAGGTATGGAAGAAAAAAAAAATACACAATTCAATATGCTATATTTATTCTTTTTGCTGCACTATTCCAAAATTAACAAAAATAAAAAAATAAAAATATTTACAAAAAAATGTCACATCATTGAAATTTAAGATAAATGTAAATACCTATGAAAAATTTTAGCGACAAAGTCCAAACTTTATAAAATCCGATCAAGAATCTCTCGATGCCAATTTATTAGTGATTAACACAAATTATGCAACAAAAGGAAAAAAATGATGAAAGCTCAAAAATTGAACAAATATGGATGGACTAAACTCAAACGTTGAAGATGGAGAAACTAATGATGATAGTAAGCATCACCATACCGTAATAACAAAAATAGAAGAAAAAAAAATCGTAATAAAGCTTTTCATTTCATCATATAATAAAAATCAATAATATAGAATGAATGAATATGCTTTTATCAACTTTTATTATACAATATTACTCGAAATTGTTTTAATTATTGTTCATTATTTGAACAAAATAATTATAATAGTTATATGTGTGTAATTATAATTGTTACTTTTTATGATGAACTCATTACTAACAAAATTTTATAATAAATATGCTATAATATATGTATAATATTTTCCAAAAATAAATTTACATAAAACATTACAACAGTATCTGTGCATCGCACGAGAAACTTACTAGTTAAAGAAAAATTGTGGAAATCAAGAGGTCGTACCTATTGTGCCATTTGGTTAACGGTGTCCATGGAAACTGTTATTCTCAAATAATATTTGAATTGAAGTCTACTTGATCCGGTGCTTAAAATTTGTGCCTATACAAGTTATAAGCTGTCTGACAGGTGGGAATTCTTGTGCCTAAAGGAATTTGGTGTTTGTTGTTCATTTTCATTAATAAATTAGAGAAATCTTGAAGCATTGCCAGTTCATTATGTGCAACATGTTTATCTTTATGTTTCTCTACCAAAAAGTTTATGCTGTTCCGTATTGGGGTGATATGTGATGGTTTAGTTATCAAAATTTTATAATCCTTTTTAAGTTTGATTAAAGAAATGTGTAATAGAATTCCGGACGCTGAGAAAGAGTTTCCTCTTTGTATTGTAATTGTAATTAAGAGTTCACTCAGAGAAAACAAGATAACAACGAGGAAGATAAATAAGCGTGCAAGGGTTGTAGTTCAATGTTTTTGTGCTGGGGGAACTTGGTTTGGAATCCTTCCTCCCTCACTCGCTAGCATAAAAGATTTAACTAAAGAAAAAGACAAAAAAGTATTAGCGTTACTTTTACTCCTGGAATGAATGATATATGTATATAATGTTAATTGCTTAATGGAAAGCTGGCTTCCTGTTCAACCCGGGGGTGTGATATGTCTCTTCAAAATGCCACCCCCTCCCCACTCTTCCCATTGAAGGCACATTCTTTATCAATATATTAATTTCTGAATGAAAGGAACTTGATTTTATGAAGGATGATTGCGCCATTGGGGACTGATTGTACTGATTCAGATAGGCAGTGCTGCAGGGAGGAGCGGAAGACCGAACAGGCTTTGGCTTGGAGAGGGGAGAAATGCGTACTGGTGGCTGCAGACAGTAACAGAACATCTTCTGTCATATTCTTTGCATGAAAAATAGCTCTCTTACAAATATGTATCTCAATATGCGTGAGTAGTCTTCGCCCCCCTGCACCTCTGTACTTGATCGTTTGTCTCAATAAAATTCCATTATTCCCAAGAAAAAAGAAAATCGAAATTAAAAGAACACGAATTGATGAGGGCAAGGGTCGTATGTTCAACATTTACCAATTACCATCATACCAGTCTCAAAAAACGAAACAAAACAAAACAAAACAAGATGATATCATACACGGTTCCACCAAATATAAGAAAAATATATATATAATAACCTTGTGATGAGCTTCTTAATCGATCCTATGGTACACAAATGTGCCCTTGAAGACAAATAGAGAGGTATGATATGCCACATGATAACAATCAAAATTGCAATGTTATCCATTCTACTTTTTAAGGGGGAGGGGATCACCAATTTTCTTCCTGTACAACAATGAATGGCTGCCGCTGTCAACTAAAATGCCTAAACGCATAACAAAATAATGAACTGAGGTCCTCAAAGTGAATGCAAAATACTCTCCCAAACCAATAACATTGGCGATGTCAACATCATTCAGAATTTCTAAATACTGGATTTTGAACCCCCATAAAATCTACATATTGGCAATCAGCAACGTGGCTACACAATGATTCCTTCACAGGCCACTTCTGTACTTTCTTTGCTTGGCATCTTCAATGTGGAACATAAGCTACAAAATGAGGGAGGTGCAGACCAATGATTAAAAATAAGCATGTGCTCAAGATGCTAAAATTTCTCAGAAGAGACCAAAACTTTGAAAAAAACAGGGGGGGGGGGGGGGGGGTGGGGGGGGGGTGGGGGGATTCACCATTACCTTAGTCCCTACATAAAATGTCACAAACATACCACCAAGAACAGGCAGTCCTGCATAAAAGAATTTTGCATTAGCTCCATATCTTCCATTGTCAAAGCAAACAAGGAAACCTAGGTGAAACCGTAAAAGGATACGAAATTTAGGCATACCTTCTTTTTGAAGGAATTGAGATACCAACCAATTAATGCCTGATGGTCCAATAACATAACCAACAAGGTTTGCAACCTACAAGCCGAAACGGTAATGTATGAAGATTGATACATGTTCATAGGGAATAACATTTGAATAAGACACCTGTAATTATATAGCATTTTTACAGTATTTTCATAGCACCATGTAACCCACTTTTCATTATTTTTAGTTTGGTGGCTACATTTATTTTTGGATAGGGAAGAAATCTTTATTAAATGTTAGGACTGCTTCAATCAAAGAAGATGAAGTGGCCCAAAAAAATATGTACAAACAACAAACACAAAAAAAGAAATTATGTACAAGAGAATAGAGAGTCTATGAACAAAGAGAGGAAAGCACTAGAAGTGAGTCCCCCAAGCACGAGTGCTTGCAACAAACTATTTGATATGATGTTTATGTACCTTTTGCAATAATTGTTTATGCACACTACATGTGCATGCAATGCAACTCATTTCAACCAAGTACCTTGCCCTCCTCTACGTAAGTATCCAAGAAAGGTTATGTAGAACGCAGCTTAATGATTTTTATTTGCTACTTTCCTCTCTTGTACTTCACTGAGGCCAATTCCAACCCATGCACTAGCATATTCATGCATGCCGTGAAACTCATTTTAACCACTTACCTTGTCCTCCTTTACCAAAGAATCCAAGAAAGATTAAGTAGAAAATTTCAACTTAAAGCTAAGAGGGTTTAACCTTCTTAAGAGCGAAAAATCAGCATTTCTTTGCTAACAAAAGACAGAGACAAGTGTCTTCTCATTTTAAAGTCCAATTCAAAGAATACACACTTTTAACTACTCATTTAGCATTTTTTTTCTTATTTGCGTTAATAAAAAATGTCAGACTAGTTTCTAGGCAACTTTCAGAACTAGGACTTGGACATAGTTACTTCCTCAAGTGGAAACTTGATATTGTTCTAATGGCATTTGCTTTTAACTACTCTGTTACTATCTAGAAATCCATATGTATTTACCAATTTACACATGCATCACATGCTAATTAATTAATCGCAAGTTATTGAGGAACAATTTAAGGAATATAACACTGATTTGTGATATTACTTAAAATTAGTGTAGGGACACACCATGAGACAAGTGATTGTGACAGCACCAGCAACAGCACTAAGTTCACGAAAGACAAACTGCCCCAAAGCACTCTCAACCTGAAATTAAAACATATTTGAAAATCAAACGTCAAGAATCTTGTCAGACAGATATAATTTTATGAAAAGCAAGATGATGTTGCTGCACTTTATTTATACCTTCAATGACAAACACAAAAAAACAATAAATAACAATCTAATAATGCATTTTCTCACTACTTTGGTGCAGCAATAGAATTTCTATTCATCCATTCATAATAACTTTATGTCTTCAGCTAAAGTGTGACTGTATTTTGCTTTTGCAAAGGTTGCATCTTTAATGCCTAGAGGAGCCTGTTCAATTCCGCATGACAGAGTCATTGCCATGTCTTATTTATAAATGTGTAATCTGTATCATGAAAAACACACACACACACACAAGGGCTCTACTATGTCTTCTTATTCATGGATGAATTGTTTTCCTTGTACATAATAAGATTCACCTCTTACCCCATATCCGATGATGAACACATGCATAGGAGATAACTGTTTCCACAAGCCACTAGCCATTGCAGAAAGAAATGTTATTACTAGACAATAAGATTGGACAGAAAATCTAAAAAATAGGTGTACCCTTGAGCTTCTAAGAGACTCACCTGATTGCAAAGGCATTGTAATGAAAGAGATGTGTCATTAGCTCCATTAGGAGAAGGCTGAATACCCAACGCAAACCATACCAAGTCACATCTCTGACTGAATAATTATTCTGAGGTACATCTAGCTGCAAAAAATTTGCATTGGATAGTAGACTAATCAATGAGTTTTCTGAGAACATTATAGAGAGGACTACTATCTTTAACAGTTCAAATAAAAGAAATCTAGTTGAGTTGATAATGCACTAGTACAAATGGTTTTTGCTATAGCTTGAAAATTAGAAAGAGAAGCTAGCAACAAGGAGGGCTTCAAGAAGTTGGGTTAGCTTAACAGTTCACAAGAAGGATCTGACTACATTTAAAACTTAGCTATTGCTGCTAAATCCAATAAANTTATTTATAAATGTGTAATCTGTATCATAAAAGTACACTGAAGCACTTTTTTCAGGTCAGTGCTGTTTATGCTGATGAAAGTGATGATAATTGGTAGGGCCATGTGGCTTCTAAAGCAGCTCCTTTTGTCTAATGTAGAATATCTGGATAGAGAAAAATAAGAGGCATTCAAAGGGTGAAGTCCATCACCCAGCTCAAGATGGTTTTTTTGAGCTTGGGTTTGAATCTTTCCTTCTCACCTGCTCCTGGGATGTTCACCTCTTCATCTCTTCTTCCTCAATTGGGCTGTCTTCCCCATATGGAATTTATTGATTGTTTGCCACTTCTGAGATAAATTTTTTTTCTTTTTTCTATATATTTATTTTATTTATTTTTCCTGTTTTGTGTCTTACTTGCATAGTTCCCATGTACTTGGGTGCTGCCACTTCCCTTTAGCTGCCTCTTCTTTAATTCCTTTTACTTAGCCAAAAGGAAAAAAAAAGCCACTCAACCAAGGTGTACTATGAAAGGTATTGGTAGTCATTCTTTGATACCCTATATTTTTGGAAATAAGTATTATTACAAATCATAATGCCTTTCTGATTGTTTGGTATCAGATGATTCTTGATAGGCAAAAGCAAAATCACTAGCCAAATGCAACTCAATCACAATCAAGTAAATCACAGTAAACAGAACTGGGAAGGATAGACAGACATCACCTGCAACGCACTTGCTGTTGATTTCAGTATCATTTCCGGAATAAAGAACAAACAAGTTAACCACGCCCAAGAAAGAAGCTTCCTAATGTCAAAGACAATAAGAACTCATAAAAGGTGTAGCTTTGAACAATCTTCTGCTACTAATTTACAGAACAGAAAGAAGCGATTAAGAAGAAAAACTTGGAGGCAAGAAGTACCATTCTAAATCATGCCATATTGCAACAAATGTGAATATAACCATACGTTCAGTAGCTTCTTCTGAGATCCCCCTAGAGGAATGTACATATACCTAAAATTGCAATCATTTATAAAACACACATGCCATAGTCAAAGATGGATTGCGTGAGAAAAACAAATATAAAGGATTTGAAATGATTT
Source organism: Quercus suber (assembly GCF_002906115.3). Lineage (NCBI taxonomy): Eukaryota > Viridiplantae > Streptophyta > Magnoliopsida > Fagales > Fagaceae > Quercus > Quercus suber. Next base: position 206,803 of record NW_027069775.1, on the reverse strand, counting down.
ACCTCACAAGCCATTTGTTGTAGGAAGCATGCCAGTTTTTCCAAAATCCTTCCAAGTTATGGCAATTATTAATGCACCTTGGCATATTCTCTGGGGCCTCAATGCCACATATCTACAAGTACATAATTACAAAGATGTATTTAGACACCAATCCTTAAAGGTAAAGGTTACAGCTTTCTTCAACTGAACTTAAGATGGAGCTAATTAGGGCTAGACTATCCAGTGCAGATGTAAAAGAAAGCTGCAGTTCAGGATAAAATGAAGCCAAAAATTATAATTGCCGGTAACATACCAGTGACCAAAACCGAAAATAGCGCCAGATAAGAAAAAACTTCAGCCACATGAAGATTAAGACCTGACCAGAATAAGGATAAAGATTAAAAAAGTATTACGATTATTTTGACCACCAAAATTGAGGAAACTTAAGTCAAAATAAATACAATCTACAACTCAAAAGGAAATTTCAACAAAGAGAATTAATATCATTTCCCTGTTTCTCTAGAATTTGCATAATTGCTCAAGGTTTCATGTAAAGCATGACAATGCAAACCTTCTTTACAGCAATGGATAGGTCCTTACCCTGACAAAGTTTTTCCGTGTCATTCTCGCTGACTTGAATAATTTTGAAGTTTCAGAACAATGTTTGGTTCATAAGAACAAGGGAGGATGCATTATTTCACAGTTTGGGAACCATGTTCCAGGATCTATCTAGAATCATGCATAAGGGCATTTAGTATAATAGACTGACAGTCTGATGCCATATTCTGTAAGGAGTATACTGATGGCCACATCATGGATGTTCTGAAGGAGATGCTTGGAGACAAATTATAGGATCCATGGAGCAATTAAAAAAATTCCAACTTTTGAATATTGATAGAGATATAGTAAACAGTACTCTTTTTTCATGCCCATATATACAATAGCTGTAAGTGGTCTATTTCTAGAATTAGACACTTAATCTTAGAAAATGCTAACAAAGGTGTCATCCATCATTTCCAAAATTTAAGTTCAACCATAGAGGATATCACTAAGATTACTTTTATAGAAATGAGACATTACTATGGAAACGAAAAGAAAAAGTATAATTGACATACAAGTCACATACCTGTGAAGCAAATGCATTGAAGCTTATAATTGGCCCAGCAAGGTAGAGGGGAGCATATACCAAGTAACAAATGTATATACTTAAGGAATACTTGTCATCCTGGACACTTCTCTCCTGGAGAAGCACAACAAAAGTCATGAAAAAGAAAATATTTTCAGGTAATTAACAAAACCAATTTTAAAAAAGATAAAATAAATATTTTGTTCAGATGAACCAAATAAATGGATAACAGCAACTATTAAAATGATGGTCTCATGCTTAATTGCAGCTAATAAGTTAACCTGTAAAAGTTGGTAGCAAGTCTTTCCTGACTTACAAATATGGCAACGCTGAACATGCTTCTGCAAATACCAGAATGTGAAAATCAGCAAAGCCGGTTTCTTAAGTAGGAATGTTTTAAATCCATGATAATCATTTGTATAAATGGAAAAATCTTAAGCAAGCATGTGTTTTAGTGAACCCAGGAACCATATAGATTTCAGGGTACAAATAATCAAATAAACCATATTACAAACAATAAAAGCTGACAGATATATGAGAAAATATATCTCCTAGTAGATTGTGTTGATCTCCTAGTAGACAAGGTAAGAATCCTTTAAAAAAAACTACATGCCTATTAAGCATAGAGCAAGCAATCCATTAAAATAAGAAGAAGGAAAGAAGAAAGGTGGAAAATGGAAGTCAGAGAGAAATAAATACCTCTTGATCAAAACGAGAATCTTGATCTGCCCAATGGTAATCATATCCAAAGCTTATCATGCGCAAAACAACTGTCAAAACAATAAAACAAAGCCATATAAAGAAACAATAGAATAGTTGCTGATGTCTCAATATCTACAAGTAGAACCTATTATTTTGCATTATGCTTCATTGTAAATGAAAACCTTTCTTCTATTGATAACTCAAAGCAAAAACAACTAGTGTGGTTTACTTATTAATTGAATCAAGAATCAGAATAAAAGCATGATTTTGGAGATAATACCCCAACAAATGAAGATGTAAGGTAATACCAAAGTTAAAGCAAATATGCCATCTAAAGGTGCCTCGGAAGTTGTCCAAGTAAGCCCATTGTTGCCTAGGGACAATATACAAACGGAACTGTGTTGAGTAAATATCACATAATATCTTGCACTTAAGATATATTCAAAAGTACATGAGTATTTAATAACCAAGCTAACAGAACTTACCCTATTATGGAGAATGAATATCCTTCATAAACACGATTGCATATAAGAAAAAAGATATTAAAACTCCAGAGTAAAAGTAAGAAGTACTTCTTTCGTGCAAATATCTGCAGAAATATAAGTCTAGTAAAATACAAGCAGAATTAGAAACATCAGTCGATAACAATTACAATGAAAGCTACAGTAATAACCAATTGAAAGGAAGAGATCACTAATCTAATATAAGTTAAAAAAAAAAGGAGGGAACAAAAAAAGACATTCATTTGTCACTCTTATGTAATGATGAACTTAACTAAGTCCTAAAATTTTGCAAAATCAAATGGAAAAGAAAAACAAGCATAAGTAGAAACCCTAAATTTAGAGTCAGTTTTTACAACTATGACACCTATTCAAGTTGAGAATTATTATGTCAGCAACATTTTCAGAACAATTAGGTTATTGGTTCTGATTTGAACCCACCACTTAAACTAATTTTCTTGCCCACCAGTAACAATCTGTTGCTTATAAATGATTGGGAAATGTTGTGGTCTCATTAAAGTCACATAATTGGTGAAATTTAAAAAGTTAGAATGACATAAAAATCAGAAAGCAAGTTTATGAAAATGGGCAAAGACATGAACTTTGAAAACGCACCTTAACTAGAAGATAATTAAGCAAAGCGATTGCTAAGATGAACACAATGCTGCCAGAAAGAAAGAATGAAAGTTAAAAACACAGAGAGAGAGAGAGAATTGTTAGAAATGGGGGGGAAAAGGCAGGTAGGCATACCAAGCTCCGTGTAAATAAGTAAGGTAAATGAAAGAAAGGAAAAGCCAAAGGAAAGACATTCCTCTGGCTTTGAATCGAAAACAGGCTCTGAATGCATTGGCGGCCAAACCGAAAATCGCAAAAACGATTGTAAGAATCGGCAAATTCGCTCGAAAGTTCCTCCATTGCGCATCTGACACATCCTAAACAAATACATAAAAATTAGGAATTTAAAATTTAAAATAAAAAAAAGCAAAAAGCGAGAGAGAGAGAGAGAGAGCGAGAGTACATTGGAGCGATGAGTGAATTTGGAGAGCCAGGCTGAGGTGGAGCGTAAGCCGTAGAGTTGGGAGTGATAATCTGTAATTGAATTTAAAGAATGAGGAAAGAAACAGAGAAATTAGGAAGGAAGGAGAGAATAGGTAGCGTACCAGTGGAGAGACGAAGGGATCGTTGGATGACGAAAGAGTAGAAGGCGATGGCGTATACTATCAGAATAAATACCTCTCTTTTATCGCTGCTGCTACTTTCCATTTTCATTTTCTTCTTCATCTCTATCTCTGCTTTCTGATTATAGCTTTAATTGACCTTGCCTGCAAATAAACGACGTGACGTTCTTGTTTTGTTTTGTTACACCGGTAATACCGCATCTATGTCGTTTGGCCCAACCAATGTTTCCCCTTTTCTTTCTTTTTTTGGAGAATCTCTTTTCTTTTTCTTTTCGGTTTGTATAATTTGTATAATGCCCCTACCTACTGTGTATACAAAACTTACTTTTAAATTATTGTTATATATATCCAATGCTGACTCTAGAAAATTTTTTTAGGGTGTTCCTCAACAAATATAAATTACACAATCTAATAAAAATAAAATTTTATATATTGACAACAACAACAACAACAACTAAAAAACACGAGATGAATCTTGGATACGTGGTTTTCTTATCAAATATTTGTCCATAATTCTTGCAAAAGAATAAATAATAAACTATAAGTTCATTTGAAATATTAATAAAATTATTAATTATTGTTGTAACGTTGTCTAGTTGTTTCATTAATTTATTTGTTTTTTATAAATTATAATTTGTTATATTGTTGTTTCATTAATTATAAAATTATAAATTATTGTTTAGCCTAACATAATTTAATTTGTTTGACTTTTATAATGTATTGGTTTATTAATTATTATACTGCTTTAATTATTGTTGTTTAGCCTAACAATAAACTATATTGCTTTAATTTATTTATCATTAATTATAATACTTTAATTTGTTATATTGTTTAGCCTCATGTGTACATTACACTAAAAACACTAAAAGAGCCACTGATGTGCACATTATTTACACATCCCATGTGTAGCACAATAATTAAAGCACTAAAACTGTGTAATGTGCACTTGTGCAGCCCGGCCCCATCCTATGTGCCCATCCACCCCCACCCCACTCAACACACAAGCACGCCTCATGATGCCCTCTACCAATCAGAAAATTTCACAATCACGCATGATAATTAATATTTCACCAACACCAACACACTACACACGCCAACACCAACACCAACACCAATAGATAAGATAAACTGATAAAGCCAAATTCAACTTTCAAAAAGTCAAAAACAGACAAAATTTAATAAAGCTAAAGACTAAAGTTCAGCCAAACAAGAGAAAGAGAGAGAGAGTTACTGAGTTGGTCTTATTAAAGAATAAAGAGAGAGAGAGTGAGAGTCATTTCATAATTTTCATTTCAGACTTTTCAGTTCAGATAGAGAGAGAGTGAGAGACTAAGAGAGAGTCAGAGAGAAAAAGAGAGAGACTAAGAGAAGTTAGCTTAGAAAAAAAATGAAATACTTTGAGGGAGAGTCAGACTGTCGGAGGGAGCACTGGAGCAGCGGCAGCAGCAAGCAAGGAGGCGGGAGGCCTGAATTGGACTGGGCATGAGCGAACGAGCGTTCTACCGATCTGGCACTGGTGATCTTTGTCCTCTGATCCGATGAGCGACGACGAGCGACGTTAGCTACTTGGCTTGGATGAGCCTCAACAAGCGGCATTGCTCAATGCTCTGTGACCTCTGTCTGTCTTTAGGTTAGGGTTAGCTTAGTGATTTCTCTTTTTTTTGATAAAGTCTTTTGTAAGGACTGGATTTGAGCACTTTTGTTAATGTATGAGTGAACCTAAGCCCAACTAGTCCAATACAATAAATTTATAGAGAGTGGGTTTAAGAACTAGACTTTAGTGAGGGATACAACCACTAGACATGATAATGAGTTCATTTGAATAACAAGAATATGGGCTAAAATATGAAATTTTATCCTTGGCCCTCATCTGAGGAGCTTGCAATTCTTATTATTTCTTTGGTACTTTGTTATAAGGGCTTCCAAGATCATACAAATGGCTACTGAGTTTTCTCTCTTTATTTTCTTTGATCCCCCTTCTTGGAGGATCTCTTATATTATATACCCTCTTTCAGTTGATCTTGGCCCTCCATTTGTTGACAATGCAGGTCACTACTCGAGTGCTTGTCCCATCAGCCGTCTTCCCTAACTTTCTGTGAGTTGCAGCAACTAAGGTAGCACTGTTCAGGGGTCATTTCCTCATTAATGCGGTCAGAAGGTTAGTTGTGAGCATTTAACGCGGAGGTGACAGTTTCTCATTGAATTGCTCCTCTACCATACTCCCATGGCTGGTCCATCGTACTCGTCCTTCTTTTTGGAATGCTTTGGGAGGCTGCATTTGATGGCGTGCCGCTCTTCCCTTCTATGATCTTGGTTGACCGAGGACAGGATTGTCCTCGGCAATGCTGTTCAGCAATTTGGGTTTTCTTTGTTTGTTCTTAGGCATTCCTTCCTTCTCAGCGTGGGCCTTAAGCTCAGTATGAAATGGGCCGGGGTTGCCAAATTCTCTGGCCCCACATCTTTAGTGAGAATCTATGGGTTTGTTTTTTTTTTTTTTTTTTTTTTTTTTTTTTTTGTGAGAATCTGTGGGTTTGTCTGTAATCTGTTAGGCACTTGGGCTTGCTGTGGGCTTGCCTCTGTTACAATTTTTTTTTTCCAGATTTTAGTTCAAATTTGTTTTTTTGGGCTTTTTTTTTTTGCTTGAAAGTAGAAGTGTAGAACAATTTTTTTTTAATTTTTTTTTAATTTGAGGGTGTTCCTAATTTTGTGATTAATGGTGTTCCTAATACAGAGCATATATAATTTTTTTATTATATATAATTTTTTTTTTTAAGTCAAGGTGTTCCTAGGAACATCCTGAGCTATACGTGGTGTCTCCACTGTATATATCAAAGAAAATAATTATGCTTGCAAAGTGAATTTATAAAAATACATTATATTTTTTTAAGAGAAACAAAATAAAGTATATTTTGAATGTGCTTTACAAATATCTTATCCACTTAAAGTAAATGGAATAGTATATATGAGTTTCTGTATAATAAGATAAATCTATGAGAGAGAGAGAGAGAGAGGCATTTACTTTGAATATGAAGAAATGAAGGAGACCAAAGATATGCTTAACAAAAAGAGAGCTCAATTGGTTTTCTTATTCGGTACTGGGCGCATTCTGCTATACACTACAACATTACTCTTCACACCAAACTCTAGAAGTAAGTATTTTATTCTCACAAGACTTCTATCTCACAATATATGAGACCTCACTTATATTTGTCGTGGGATATGCAAAATGGTACTCATCCTAGATTGTTCCATTAAATTAAAAAACGAGGAAGCTTTATAGTTTTTACTTTTATTTATTTATTTATTTATTTTTTGTAATACAATAAAATTACATCTTTCAACTAAGTATTTACAATTTAGTCATTATGAATCCCAATGAAAATTCATAGTTAGTTTTTGGAAACTTGGCATTATCAGTAATTTTTTCATTGAAGTTTGGACTTAAGTTAATAATATGTATTGGAATTCCATAAGAATTTGGATTAATATCAAGTTAAAATTAGTTTTTTTTTTAGAATACTAAGTGTTTTTAACACACACACAAAGAGAGGAGAGAGTTTTTTAAAGAATCTTACAGTTAAAATTAGTTTTAATTGCAGCAAAATGAGTTTTGAATTAAAATAACACTTGGTTCAAAATTAGAATAGGGTTGAAATTTATTTGGAACTTGACACAAAATTAGAGTGAATTAACTTGACCATTTACTAGGTTATGCCTTAATTACTGTATTTAATATAGATAAAAAGAAAAGAAAAATGGAGCTTAAATCTCAGTGATCTATCATGTAAGTCAAAAGTGCATTAATTTGATCAAATATATGAAACTTTTAAGATATTCCACTCTACGTTACATTTAATTATACCAATTATTATTAAGAAAACTAGCCGAGCAGCCAAAAACTCCATCTAAACTCAATAAGAGTACATACCCATATTGTTTTGAGGGTGCAACTTACGTTCAGTGCTTCAATGCACTGGACGTGTTGCGATTGTGACACATGTCCAAAAATAGACACTTGTCACTATTGGTGTGGCTCCAATGCACTGGACATAAGCCACACTCTTGTTTTGATATTTCTTCTATCCTTTTTTTTTTTTTTTTTTAAATTATTATTATTATTATTTTTTTTGCCATGTGTTCTATCCGTCATCTCTATTTCCTGCTCTCCCCTATATATGATTGCTGCATTCATGTGAATTACGCTGAAAGATCAAATTTATTAATATATGTGACACTATCTTTGAATTGTTCCATTTTTTTTGTTTTTGTTTTTCTCAAATGAAAATGATAGTTGTGACAAATTTTTAAAGAGGTATGACACGCATTTTCCACTGCTTCATGAAGGACAACAGTGGTGTGAACACTCTTATTATCTACATATGTAGCTCAGTTTTCCTAACCCTTCGATTTTTTAATTGTGGGTTTTGTTCTGTGTAGGCCATTGTTTGTTTCTTAGGAAAGTTTTATTTAGTTTTAATTTTATTTTTCATCACAGGTTTTTTTGTGTCTTCTGCTATCATCGATGTTTAGATCCTTTCAGTTGCTGCTGTTTCTGAAAAACCAAAGGCAGGGTATTTAACGCAAGGTGAGTTTTTTATTCTCTTATTAGAGAGAGATTCTCTGTTTTTTTTTTTGAAAAAAAAAAAAAAAAACCTAAATCATTCATTACTAAACCTGCGAATTTCATAAGATTTGTTTTTTTAGTTGCATTCTATTCGTTGTGGTGGTTTCATCATCAAAGAATTGGTTAGGACTTATTAGATCCTATAAGCTAAAAGCAGACCTGCTTACAAGGCTTAACTAGATTAGGCTTTTGCTCTAACGGCACCAATCAGTCCTTTATTTCTGAGGATTCTTCTGAGAGGGGCATTCCATCAGCTATGTCAAAGGCTATTTTATGGTCTCATGTTAGCACATTCACATTAGTGTTAGGGAGTAATAACAGCTCATTCACTATCTGCAAGAAATAACGTGTCACAATTGCTGCATTTTAACTGACTTAATGTTTTTGCAAATTGGAATTGGACTCTCTTCAAAAGCACCCTCTTTCCATTGCTATTATATTATCATTTGGGATTCCAAAAAATATGCACCAAGTGTTTGATAAAATGTAAGTACCCTTTCTTGGTGTTGGTCTATGTGGGTAACTTTTTTACTCTTTTTCTTTTATGTTTTTAGGTTGTAGTTGAATTGCAGTGGTAAATTCGAATTTTGATAGCTTAGTTACATTTATATATATAGTTTAGTTATTATTCTCAACTTTATTTCCATCATCTACAAGGGTCTTTGGTTTGAATTTGTTTGTATTTGTTGTTGATTCATACCCTATATGTAAATCAAAATAAAATAATCTTTTTGGTTGAATTTTTTTTCCCTATATTATGCCAAAATCACCTTCTCAATTTTTTTTTTTTTGCTTTATTATTTTGTTGTGGATGTAACTAACAAATATTTTTGTTACATGCACACAAATTGTTTGATAAAATACATAAGTGTATTGTTCTTTCCACAATTTGATTTTGTGCAATGTCCTTTTTTCAGGTTAAATAAGTGGACATGTACACTTAGTGTTTACTCAAACTTGCCTATGCCTTACATAAAAAAGGTATAATACTCCCTTTTTAATTTTTATTTTTCTTTTTCTGCACTGTCTCTACAAGACTATGATTTCTCCCAATGACTACTCTATTTTATGAAATTCGAATAAAAAATAGAAAAATAAATTACATAATCATAGACAATAATTAAAGAAATGAAGTTGTTGAATAGCATATTGAACTCAAGCTCTCACTTGAAGGATGATATGATATTCTTTTACTTTTACTTTGATAGTAGTTTTCCCTTTCATCATATCTTGAATCTCTAGAATGATATATCTCTTTCCAATTTACAACAGAGTATAATATGCAAGGTTTAGAGAATGTATAACAACTTCTTTGTTGTAGCTTATGAATTTATAGGAGAAAGATGGCTTTCGATTGGCCATGAACTGGAGGAATTATACTACTCACTTGTGGCATGGAATCTCTAACTTTGTCATATTTATTCCGTTGATTCTTTTTGTAACAAAAAGGAATATCATTTCAAGCCAGTTTTAGCTTACAATTTATATATATAACAATATAACCTTAGTGCACAAAGTTCAAGGCCCTAAAGGCATGAAGTTAGAGGTTGATTTTAACTTTGTACTTGGGTTGAACAAAGCACCCTAATTTCTCATATTGGTGTGATGTTTTATACTTCGGATTACGGCGAGGCCATGTGGGAAAGTGGTTGAGTGCGCTTGTGTCATTGTTTTACTCAGGTTAAGTTAAGGTAATTTCAGAAGCTTATGGATTCTGGAGATGATGGTGTTGGTGGTGAAGAAGACGGGGATGAAGCAAAGCGAATAGGTGAAACATACGCCACCATGGTACTGGTCCTGTATGTCGGGGACCCTCTAGTGTAGGTGTTTCTAGGAGATACACCTTTGAAAATGGGATGATTATATGTTTGCATGGGATCTGACAGTAAGTCATTGAATGTGCGTGTGTAATGGGACCATACTGACAGACATTAAGTTGAAGTAATTTCAGAAAAGTTCATTCTGAAATACTTCAAGTTGAATTTAAGTTGGAGTAATTCCAGAAAGTGTGTTTTGAGGTACCAGCAACGATGACCTTTGCTCTAACGGCACCAATCAGTCCTTTATTTCTGAGGATTCTTCTGAGAGGGGCATTCCATCAGCTATGTCAAAGGCTATTTTATGGTCTCATGTTAGCACATTCACATTAGTGTTAGGGAGTAATAACAGCTCATTCACTATCTGCAAGAAATAACGTGTCACAATTGCTGCATTTTAACTGACTTAATGTTTTTGCAAATTGGAATTGGACTCTCTTCAAAAGCACCCTCTTTCCATTGCTATTATATTATCATTTGGGATTCCAAAAAATATGCACCAAGTGTTTGATAAAATGTGTGTAAGTACCCTTTCTTGGTGTTGGTCTATGTGGGTAACTTTTTTACTCTTTTTCTTTTATGTTTTTAGGTTGTAGTTGAATTGCAGTGGTAAATTCGAATTTTGATAGCTTAGTTACATTTATATATATAGTTTAGTTATTATTCTCAACTTTATTTCCATCATCTACAAGGGTCTTTGGTTTGAATTTGTTTGTATTTGTTGTTGATTCATGCCCTATATGTAAATCAAAATAAAATAATCTTTTTGGTTGAATTTTTTTCCCTATATTATGCCAAAATCACCTTCTCAAATTTTTTTTTTTTTTGCTTTATTATTTTGTTGTGGATGTAACTAACAAATATTTTTGTTACATGCACACAAATTGTTTGATAAAATACATAAGTGTATTGTTCTTTCCACAATTTGATTTTGTGCAATGTCCTTTTTTCAGGTTAAATAAGTGGACATGTACACTTAGTGTTTACTCAAACTTGCCTATGCCTTACATAAAAAAGGTATAATACTCCCTTTTTAATTTTTATTTTTCTTTTTCTGCACTGTCTCTACAAGACTATGATTTCTCCCAATGACTACTCTATTTTATGAAATTCGAATAAAAAATAGAAAAATAAATTACATAATCATAGACAATAATTAAAGAAATGAAGTTGTTGAATAGCATATTGAACTCAAGCTCTCACTTGAAGGATGATATGATATTCTTTTACTTTTACTTTGATATTAGTTTTCCCTTTCATCATATCTTGAATCTCTAGAATGATATATCTCTTTCCAATTTACAACAGAGTATAATATGCAAGGTTTAGAGAATGTATAACAACTTCTTTGTTGTAGCTTATGAATTTATAGGAGAAAGATGGCTTTCGATTGGCCATGAACTGGAGGAATTATACTACTCACTTGTGGCATGGAATCTCTAACTTTGTCATATTTATTCCGTTGATTCTTTTTGTAACAAAAAGGAATATCATTTCAAGCCAGTTTTAGCTTACAATTTATATATATAACAATATAACCTTAGTGCACAAAGTTCAAGGCCCTAAAGGTATGAAGTTAGAGGTTGATTTTAACTTTGTACTTGGGTTGAACAAAGTACCCTAATTTCTCATATTGGTGTGATGTTTTAAGAGATTTGAACTTTTCATAGGAATTTGAACTTCTATAAATACTCTTGTATTATTTAACATTCTTCAAGAAAACAAAAAAAGGAAACACAATATATCTGTAGATTTTATTTTTAGTAGTTTTCCCGTGCATTGCATGCATTTGCGACTAGTTATTATTATAAAATCGAAACCTCTACTGGCACCACAATTTTCCACGTCAGCAAAACACAATATTTAAAAAATAAAAAATAAAATTAAAAACACTATTTTTCTAATTAAAAACATTATTTTTCTCTTAATGAAACTCTATATCTTTAACAAGTCCAACTTAAACTCAAACTCAAACTCAAATGTTGATAATTTATTCTTTTGAATGTAACCCATCTTTCTCTTATATTTCTCTATTGTTTAGTCATATATATTTTGTTTTGTTTTGTTGCAATAATTTCTAAGCAATGAATCATCTGATTCTTTAATATTTTTTGATCTTTTAGAAACTGTCTGACAATTTTTTTGTAAGTCATTGCACGTTTAAGCAATGGCTTCTTCATCAAATTGTAACACAAATTGAAGTTATATAAGAACAAATCATGCAATGGTGTAGTTTCTTAAATTTTTTATAAAATTGTTTAATTCTACCTCACAAATAGGTAGGTTCATGTTGTAGACAACTAAATTTCTAGTTCGAAATAAATCAAACAAGTAAAATAGTTGCACAAATGCGAATTTGTATTGAATATATGTGGTACAATTCTCTGCAATTACAAAAGAGTGATCCTCTGATTCGATCTCCTTGCAAGACTTATTGATTTGGATTTGTGGTAATGTGATTGTGACTTGAACACAAAATATCCTTCAATTTGGTTGAGGGATGGATCGAAGATTGCTGAAACGGAATTACAATGAATCTCCGGCTATGAGCTTGTTAGAAATTTTTTGTTCTTCGCGTTCTTCGTGTTCTTCGTGTGTTCTTCGTGTGTTCTTCATGTGTTCTTTGTCTTCGAAGGTTTATGGTGGAAGTTCTTCGGGGCTTTAGGAGCTTGGATCCGTAGAGTTTCACTGATTTGTGATTTGCTGATGTTTTCGGACACTTTAGGCTTGATTCCCGCAAACTTTTGGATCTAGGCGGATGATTTCTCTTCGAAAGTTCTTCGTATTCGAAGTTGAAGTTCTTGAAGTTCTTGGAGGCTTTAGAGCTTGGTTCCGGCAGAGCTTTTGGACTTCTGAGTGCTTCAAATGGCTTGGTGTCCTCCTAAATGTCTCAGGAAGGCTTCTATTTATAGGAGTTTTGAGGTGTATGAGCGACACGTGGCGGAGTCTGATTGGTGACACATGTCACAGTCTGATTGGTTCGCTTATGTCATTGCTTACCCGTGTGAGGTTGCTTAGGTCATTGCTTACACGTGCGAGGCTGCTTATGTCAACGCTTGCACGTGTGAGGTTGCTTATGTCATCGCTTGCACGAGTTGATGCATAATTGGTTCTTGCATGACACTTGGCAAATTTCTGTTGGCTTCTGAATAGTAATAGTAAAACCTAGCAGCAGTATGTGGCGCTTTGTAATTGGTTGCATTTTGTGGACTTGGTAGTGTGACGTGTCAACTTGTGATAGGTCGGGAATTTTCCTTCTCTACAAATGCCCCCTCGAGACTCATTCACACACACAGTTTCAGAGTGTGGTGTGAGAATGAGTTTCGAAAGTAGACTTTTACTCTTGGCTCTTCGAATGAAGTGATTGAAGGTGGCGGAGCTTTTAGCAGGATAAGATAATTTCTGAGGAGTAGACCCACCCATATGAAAGGTTTTGATGAGACCGAAAAGAGATCTGCGAGTATTTGAATGTACTTGCATGACCGAGCCTTCTCAGCAGAGGTTAAGTTGAAGTAACTTCAGAAGAGTGTTTTTGGATCGTTGGCGGCGATCACATGGTGTAGAAGATGAGGAAGACGCGAGGATGGTGGCTGGGTACAGCATGCAGAGTCATGGGGCTAGCCTCGTGTTTTTAGGAACCGCTGGTGAAGTTATATCAAAAGAGTATACTTCGGATTACGGCGAGGCCATGTGGGAAAGTGGTTGAGTGTGCTTGTGTCATCGTTTTACTCAGGTTAAGTTGAGGTAATTTCAGAAGCTTATGGATTCTGGAGATGATGGTGTTGGTGGTGAAGAAGACAGGGATGAAGCAAAGCGAATGGGTGAAACATACGCCACCATAGTACTGGTCCTATATGTCGGGGACCCTCTGGTGTAGGTGTTTCTAGGAGATACACCTTTGAAAATGGGATGACTGTATGTTTGCATGGGATCTGACAGTAAGTCATTGAATGTGCGTGTGTAATGGGACCATACTGACAGACGTTAAATTGAAGTAATTTTAGAAAAGTTCATTCTGAAATACTTCAAGTTGAATTTAAGTTGGAGTAATTCCAGAAAGTGTGTTTTGAGGTACTAGCAACGATGACCTCTGGATCCCACGTCGATGGGAACATGGAATATGACTTTGGCAACCATTTACCAGCCCCAAAGGCTGAACTCTGATGAGCTGGTGCCCTGGAGGTCATTTCAAGTGTTGGATGAAAGACAATTTGTAGGATACCCCAACACTTTTTACCATCTTCACTTACTGCTACTTGTTGGAAAGGCACAGAAAAATGAAAGATGGAGCTAACTTGTGATTCTGGTCCTAAAAACCAGCCAAGTTGCTGTTTGTTCTGAATCGCTGCTTCTGTTGGAAGGCCAAACAATTGGAAAGAGACTACGGGAGACCTGAGATTAGGAACCGGTGTCTCTGCTGGACTTAGATTTCCTGGCCAACCAAATCCACAGAAGCATGGAAGGTCGATGCAGGCCTTGTTATGAATAACTTTATGGACAAAGGTGATTGTTAGGTGAAGAAACAAAATTTGTTTGGATCTCAAAACTACAATGATGCTGTGAAGAAGGCTTTTACTGAACCATGAGAGGGTTGATTTCAAACTGATTATGAAGCAATATTGTTTGCTAAGTGTTGAGAATGATGAAGCCATAGTGAGAAATGGTTGTGAGAAGGAGGACTTGAAAATTTGAAAGAAGCAAATTTTCATTTATGACTCAGTGTGTTTTTTTGGATGAGTTCTTGATGAATCCAGCCCTTTTATTTATAGCGAAGAGACGAAGAATGGTGGATGGATAGTTGAGAATGGCAGATGTGAATTTTTGGTGAGACCAGTGGATGAGAATGGTAGGTTGGAAACCGGGAGGGAACGAAAATGGTAGGTGAGAGAGATGAAGAATGGTAGGTGGGAATGTTTGGCACCGAAAGGGGAATGGTAGGTTGGACGAGTGACCCGATGTAATTTCAAATTTAAGACACACTTGTGAGAGTTCATCTGTACTTTGAAAGAGAAACCTTGATGAAGTCTGGAGAATAACCTTGAGGGGATCCAAACTAAATGGATGAATCTCAAATCTTGATCTTGGGAGCTTAAGTTTTGGACATTGTCAGTACTTTGGAGATGTGGGTTAAATTGGTGACTTCCAAGTCGCGAAAAACTGAGCAAGACAAGTTTGGCTTGAAAATCTTGACTTTGGGTCGAATTCAACACAAAAATCAACTAGCTTGGAATTGAGTTATTTGTGCAATTTTTGAGTCTCAAATGATGGAATGGACTCCAAAATTGGAATGTACGCGAAAAATTGGGCAAGATAGGTCCATCTTAAAAATTTTGACTTTTGGTCAACATTTACGCAAAAGTCAACTTTTTAGAAATTGGTCGTTTGCACAATTTCTGAGCTTCGAATGAAGAAACGGATCCCAAAATCGGAATGTACTCGAAAAACTGAGTGGGACAGGCCCGTCTTGAAAATTTTGACTTTTTGGTCAAAGTCAAAGGTTTAACTTGGTCAAAGCCCTTTTTTTTTTTTTTTTTTTTTTTTTTTTTTTTTTTTCCATAATTTGATAATTTTTTTTTTTAGTGCGTGATTGAACTCAGCAAAAAATACTAAGTTGCCTACGTACCCTCGAGAGGGATCAAGTCATTACGTAGTTCAAATGGTTTTTTTTTTTAATTTTTTTTTTTGTTTTTTTTGTTTTACAAAAAAGGGGGGCTCAATGTGCAATAGTAGGTATCACCACTAATCGAACCCGAGACCTCTCAAGGGCGACTTGGGCATCCAACCACTATGCCACACTAGCAATTGGTGACTTAGAGTGGGATTGATTTCTCCTTATTGGTATGCTTTCAGAGGTAATGGGAAGACATCATGTACTTTTGCAGCGTTACAGTGGGCAGTTTTAACTCTTACCAAGGAGCAATCCTCGACTTTTAAACATAGAAGCGTTTGAGGAACTTCCCATTGATGGGGTCGATCCGTACACCATCATTATCAATCAATTTATAAGCTTCATTGGTGTAGACTTCTTGCACAACATAAGGGCCATCCCATTTTGAAGTGAACTTATTACCTGTACGATGATTTGTGATGATAGGTCTTCGAATAGCGAGGACTAAGTCACCAACTTGGAATGATCTTGGTTTAACTTTTTTATTGAAGGCGCTTGAAAGACGAGCTTGATAACACTCAAGGCATTGTTGGGTCTCGAGCCTTTTCTCATCAAGTGCCTCTAATTCTTGTAATCTGAGCTTGACATTTTCTTCTCCAGTTAATCCTTCTTGAATGGCAATCCGTAATGATGGGATTTGACGTTCCAAAGGAAGGACAGCTTCCACTCCATAGACAAGAGAATATGGCGTCGCTTGAGTAGGCGTTCGAAATGTTGTTCGATATGCCCATAATGCTTCTCTGATTCTTTCATGCCAGTCCCGCTTCGTCTTAGATACCACCTTTTTCAACAAACTGCCAAGTGTCTTGTTAAACGCTTCAGCTAGTCCATTTGCCGGGGCATTGTACATGGAGGAGTTGTATTGTTTAAACTCAAACTTCTCGCATAGTTCCGTCATCAACCTATTGTAGAACGGTTTCCCATTATCAGTTATGATATAACGAGGGACACCATACCGATAGATCAAATGAGTTCGAACGAAATTAACTACGGTCTCTTTTTTCACTTCCCTGAGGGGTACAGCTTCCGCCCACTTCAAGAAGTAATCAGTTGCGGCTAAGATGTACAAATGGCCATCGAATGACTTTGGTAATGGTCCTATCGCATCAAGCCCCCATGCATCAAAAGGCCAAGAAGCTACAGTTGGGTGTAGAGGTTCTAGCGGCTGGTGGATGAAGTTTGCGTGATACTGACAAGCTTCGCATTTCTTAGCACACTCCATGGAATCTTGCACCATTGTAGGCCAATAGTAACCCATTCGTTTGATCCTGTAATGTAACTTAGGACTCGACTGATGTGCTCCACATATTCCAGAATGAGCCTCCTTTAAGGCTTGTTTAGCCTCCTCCTCTCCTAAGCAACGGAGAAACAATCCATCAAATGAACGGTGGAAGAGAGTGTCTTTATAGTAAATGAATCTAGCAGCCCTTCGCCGAACTTCAGTCTTGTGGCGTTTATCATCCGGGAGTCTTCCATGTTGAAGGTATTCAATGATCGCTTGTCGCCAATCTTCTTTTTCAACAAGGCATATCGAAATGATGTTGGCTTGCTTTTCTTCTTCTTCTTCAATCACGAGAGGTACCACCCACCTCTGGGAAATAGCAACCTTGGTGGTCTCTTCTTGGGATAATGCCAAGGTGGTAGCCAAATTAGCTAAAGCATCAGCCTGTCTATTCTCCTTTCTTGGTATATGCTTTAATGTGATGGCCTCAAAATTTGTTAACAACTTCTTCGCATATTGGCAATAGGGGATGAGGTCTTCCTTCTTGACGTCATACTACTCCAAGATTTGGTTGATAATCAATTTGGAGTCCCCAAAGATCTCAAGTTGCGATATGCTCATTTCAATGGCCATTTGTAGACCAATAATCAATACTTGATATTCGGCTACGTTGTTAGAGCAAAGTTCGCTTAATGAGAACGAGTACAGAAGTATTTGCCGTTGTGGAGAAACAAACACTACACCTGCCCCCTCTCCTTCTCGACATGCAGCCCCATCAAAAAACATCATCCATGGTGGCATTACTTCAATGTAAAACACATCTTCATCCGGGAAATCATCGGAGAACTCCTAATCAGATGGAACTGGGTGATCAGCCAAGAATTCTGCCAATGCTTGTCCCTTGACAGCTTTTTGTGGGACATATGCGATGTCATATTGTTGTAGCAAGACTGCCCATCGAGCTATACGACCCGAAACCACTGGCCTAGAAATGACATACTTAATCGGGTCCACTTTTGCTATCAAACGAACCGTGTATGCTTGCATGTAGTGCTCCAGTTTATCTATAGCAAAGAAAAGAGCGAGGCACATCTTTTCGATAGGAGAGTAATTTAATTTAGCTCCGTTGAGAGTTCGACTTAGATAATAAAGGGCTCTCTCTTTTCCCTCTTCATTTTCTTGCGCCATAAGAGCACCCAGAGACTTTTCTTGTACCGCAATGTACAACATTAGAGGCTTTCCTGGAATAGGAGCACCAAAAACTGGGGGATTAAGCAAGAATCTTTTGATGCGCACAAAAGCATTGCTACAAGCCTCATCCCATTCAAAGTGCACATCCTTCTTCATCAATCTATTGAAAGGTTGACATTGACCAGCCAAGTTCGAGATAAATCGTCGGATGTAAGCTAGTTTTCCCTGCAAGCCTCTAAGTTCTCGCAGATTCTTGGGCTCTGGCATTTTCTGGATAGCCTCAATTTTGGACTGGTCAATTTCAATACCGCGGTGCCTTACAACGAAACCAAGAAATTTCCCAGACGTTACGCCAAAAGCGCATTTGCGTGGGTTCATTTTAAGCTGATATTTTCTTAGGTGGTTGAACACGGATCGCGGATCTATCAGATGGTCTTCCCTCCTTTTTGTTTTAACTACCAGATCATCGACATAACATTCCACATATTTGTGAAGTACATTATCAAAGATCTTTTGCATAGCCCGTTGATAAGTAGCACCAGCGTTCTTTAATCCAAAAGGCATCACTTTGTAACAGTAAATGCCCTTAGGGGTACGAAAAGCTGTGAGCTCTTCATCCTTAGGATTCATTCGAATTTGGTTGTAGCCTAAAGAACCATCCATGAAAGATAAAGCTTCATGACCAGTAGTGGCGTCAACCATGACCTCAGTGATGGGTAATGGAAAATCATCCTTAGAACATGCATTGTTCAAATCACGGAAGTCAACGCACACCCAGATTTGTCCATTCTTCTTTTTGACAGGGACGATGTTAGCGATCCATTCCGGGTACTGCACTTCACGAATGAAACCTGCCTCGATTAGCTTATTGACCTCAGTTTCTATCTGAGGGATAAGCTCCGGCCGAAAGCGTCTTTGGGCTTGTTTAACTGGGCGCACGCCTTTCTTTACTGCCAAATGGTGTACAGCAATACTTGGATTGAGCCCGGGCATTTCCTTGTAAGTCCAAGCAAACACATCTTTGTATTCTACTAGGAGCTTGAGGTACCCTTCTTCTTCTTCAGGGGTGAGAAGCGCACTGATGAAAGTTGGCTGAGGTTCTTCAGCAGTTCCTAAATTGACCTCTTTAAGTTCATCAACTGTAGCTTCTCCTCCATCTTCCAAGGCTGGAGGAGCTTCCTCGACCTCTTCAGCTTCAGCATCTGAAATTGTATCCTCTTCTATTGTAATATGAAATGAGGATGATACCTCTTCAATTTGCTCATTGTGGGCGAGTGACTGACTTGTGTGTACAATCGTTCGTCTTTTGACTTTGAGCGATCCTTCAATGCTGATATCTAAGGCAAAGTTACGCTTCATACGTGAAGGAATGCTATTACGGATCACATCATTAGCTTTCTTCTCCCCTTGATAGATTGCGGATCACATCATTAGCTTTCGTCAGACATTTTTGTTCCCAGTTTTTCTTGCCTTTTATCACTTCTTCTTTTTGACCAATGCTGAATTTGGTTTTGTGCTCTTTTAGACTCTTGGGTGATCAAATGAAGAGGGAATATATGTCTCTTCTTCCATCTCCCGCGAGTAACCATTGTCCAGCCTTCTTCCTCATCCATTGTTGACCTTTTATCATCATTTGAATTATAATCAGATGCCTTTTGTGAGAGCTGAACTTGAACAGGTTCTAGAGAATCAAACTGAACAAGAGTGGTATTTGCCCCCTGCTTAGTAGTTGGAGACATGCAACTAGGTAACCCACAAGCAAATATTGCAAGGTTTGACTGACCAACATCATTAAAATCCAAGTCGATTTTCCTTTCCTTGGTGAGCTTCATGATGAGTTCTTTAAGAACAAAGCATTTTTGGATTGGATGGCTTATGATGTGATGATAGTTACAATAGTTCGGGTTATCAACTTTTCCCATCTCCTCCAGTCTTTTGCATTCTGGCAATTCAATTAATTTCAACTTGAGCAGTTGTTCTAGCATTTCGGGCATATCGACATCTAGAAAAGGATACACTTTTTGTTCCCATTCCTTGAGTGATGAGCATCGCGTCTCACGTTGTTGGCCTACCTCGGGCCTCTTTTCGTTGGCCTTCACATTTCTCGTTGAAATTTTGATTGGGGCAAGGTTGACATTCATTGAGTCTTTGACATTACTTTTCAGATTCCTGTCATTTTTCCTTATTTCCCGTTTCTCTTTCCTTTCCTCAGGTACGGGAGGTTTTGTATTTCCATGGTTAGAGATACTCAATTCCATGTCATGTGCACGAGTTGCTAACTCCTCAAATGTTCGGGGCTTTATCCCTTGAAGGATGTAAAGAAGTCCCCAATACATGCCTTGGATGCACATCTCTACAGTAGATATTTCAGAAAGTCTATCCTTGCAATCTAGACTCAAAGAACGCCATCGATTGATATAATCAACGACAGGCTCATCTTTCTACTGTTTGGTATTGGTAAGTTCCATCATGCTCACCATACGCCGTGTGCTATAGAATCGGTTGAGAAACTCTCTTTCAAGTTGTTCCTAGCTATCGATTGACTCGGGTTCTAAGTCTGTATACCAATCAAAGGCATTTCCTTTCAGTGAACGAACAAACTGCTTTACCAAGAGGCCTCCTTGAGTCCCTGCATTCTCACATGTTTCTACAAAGTGAGCCACATTTGCTTAGGGTTTCCTTTGCCATCAAATTGTAAGAACTTGGGGGGTTGATACCTATTTGGCATCCTCATATTATCGATGCGCTTTGTATAGGGCTTCGAATATATGAGAGAACTTGTAGAAGAGTCTCCATATTGTGCTTAAATAGTGTTCGTTATCATATCCTGCAATTGTTGGATAGATATTGAAGCCATTGAGGCAGAATGTCCGTGTTGAGAAGTGCCTTCACCTCCTTTTCCCTTATCACCCTTAACATTTTCTCCTTTCAAGGTAAAGCTAGGTGGGCACTCAAGGCCATGACTTGATTCACTCGAGTCTTCTACCTCCAGCTTGTTCATTAGGGTTGCAATTTTGACGTCCTTTTCTTCAAGTGATTTTGTGAGGAGGATGATCCTTTGTTCCATTTCAGCCATATTTTCTTCCATGGTAGAGGTGTTAGTCATCATTACTGGCATGACCTCTAGATATGATGGAGAAAATGATGAAATAGGATAAGTCAAAGGTATTTCATTCCTTAAGTTTCTCATCACAGGTGAAGAGTTGATAGAAAAGGTCCTTGTTGGGGATGATTCATTACTATTCTCCAAATCTTTCGAGACAGATGAATCCTTATTGGTAATTTTCCTATTTGCAAGAAAGTCTAGAGAGATGACAGTAGAATGCTTGCCCTCTTTGGTTGGTTGAGGTTGAAGTTGATCAAGAGTTTTGGATCAACTGTGAGTGATTGGGCCGACATAATCATCAGCACTGGAAGCATCAACTACTGATTTTCGAACATTCTTGCTAAAGGCCATTGAAGTTGGTAGCAAAATGATGTCGAATTTCTTTTGAAGGAGAAAGAGATGAGAGGCAGAGAGGTCCCATCGGGCGTGCCAGAATATGTAGACGACTAAATTTCTAGTTTGAAATAAATCAAACAAGTAAAATAGTTGCACAAATGCGAATTTGTATTGAATATATGTGGTACAATTCTCTGCAATTACAAAAGAGTGATCCTCTGATTCGATCTCCTTGCAAGACTTATTGATTTGGATTTGTGGTAATGTGATTGTGACTTGAACACAAAATATCCTTCAATTTGGTTGAGGGATGGATCGAAGATTGCTGAAACGGAATTACAATGAATTTTCGGCTATAAGCTTGTTAGAAATCCTTTGTTCTTAGCGTTCTTCGTGTTCTTCGTGTGTTCTTCGTCTTCGAAGGTTTATGGTGGAAGTTCTTTGGGGCTTTAGGAGCTTGGATCCGTAGAGCTTCACTGATTTGTGATTTGTTGATATTTTCGAACACTTTAGGCTTGATTCCCGCAAACTTTTGGATCTAGGCGGATGATTTGGATGATTTCTCTTCGAATGTTCTTCGTATTCGAAGTTAAAGTTCTTGAAGTTCTTGGAGGCTTTAGAGCTTGGTTCCTTCAGAGCTTCTGGACTTTTGAGTGCTTCAAATGGCTTGGTGTCCTTCTAAATGTCTCAGGAAGGCTTCTATTTATAGGAGTTTTGAGGTGGATGAGCGACACATGGCGGAGTCTGATTGGTGACACATGTCACAGTCTGATTGGTTCGCTTATGTCATTGCTTACATGTGTGAGGTTGCTTAGGTCATTGCTTACACGTGCGAGACTGCTTATGTTATCGCTTGCACGTGCGAGGTTGCTTATGTCATCGCTTGCACGAGCTGTTGCATGATTGGTTCTTGCATGACACTTGGCAAATTTCTGTTGGCTTCTGAATAGTAATAGTATAACCTAGCAGCAATATGTGGCGCTTTGTAATTGGCTGCATTTTGTGGACTTGGTAGTGTGACGTGTCAGCTTGTGATAGGTCGGGAATTTTCCTTTCTACACACGTGCATAACATGGGTTAGCGACTAGTAACAATGTAAAGTCGTATCTGAAGGGTTGCATTTAATGTGCTATATACGACTACTATATAATTAAATTCAATACAAGTTCAAGTCAAAAAATAAAAATAAAAATACAAGTTCAAATTGTACACTATAATTTCAGTTTATTATTTCTTGTGGTAATAGTAAAAATAATGTCTTCTTGTCTTAAGCAATGATGATTTAAGTGTTCAAGTTACTGACTGTGAGCTTGACTAGATCCTGAAAGTTTTGCTTTGTTCTTTTTCTTTTTTGAGAGATACCATAAATTTGAATTTTTAATGTCCTGTATTGATTACTTTTTATTAATAAGTCAATATATTATTTATTGACTTACATGAGAATAGAGAATTGATAATTATATATCTTAAAGGCATTGGTTTAAGAAATATTTTTAAAAACCTTTTATGAAAAAAGAAAAAGTAACACATTGTTTTATATACATTTTTATATTTCCCATAAGTAGTATTAAAATTTTCTTAAAACAATTTATTAATAAATGTCTTAATGCATCCGTTAATAAGATTCATACTTACAGTGATATTAATCAACAATTTGCATCATTTATCATAATGTTCTTTCAAGCATTATCGGACTTATGATATGCCAAAAGTCAAAAGAATTGAGTTAAAACTGGCATTGAGAAGACATAAACAACATATAGTTTTTTCAGCTTGATGCATGCTAGATGACATGTCGAGCATCTCTACATATATGCCAGAAAGTGCAAGTTGCCGTTACAAGGTTGATTCATAGTATCAAGAAAAAAAAGCTACATGTTTATGATGGTTTTTTTGAGTAATCATGCGAGTTGACCATGTTTCATTAATGTAAATTTGTCTTAATATTATTGGTTAGCAGTAAAGTTAATTACTGATTGAAAGTTGTTAACACTATATATAGCGGTAGATTTTGAGTTTGTTGAATAGTTTTCATTTTCCTACCTTTGTTTTCAATGTATATAAACAGAGATCCTCTTGTACAATTATTTGATCAAATTCTACCATTTTTTCCTCTATTCCTTTATTCAACTTTTGTTATGGTTTTCAAAGCTCTTTTGAGCCTCATTTTCTTTTCCATTCATGGCCATCACTTCTGCTCAATTTCTGGACTAGGTGCGACACAATCGTCCTTTCGAGGATCTTGAATTCACTCTCCAAGGAAATAGCTGCTAGTGTAATTTCCATAAACACAACTACAAATCTGTGGCTTAATCTTAAAGAAAGGTTTGCTCAAAGCAATAGGCCAAGGATCTTTCAAATCCAAAAGTCCATTTCAACACTCTCTTAAGAGCAATATTCTACAATCAGTGCATATTAGGCTATGTTTGGTTCATGTAAAATATTTTTCAGAAAATATTTATTTTCTGGAAATACTATTTTCGGGAAAAGAAAATGTTTTCAAGTGTTTGGTTGCATTTCAAAAAATGCTTTGGAAAATATTTTCTAGTATTTGGTTGTGTTATGAAAATTCTAGTTTTTCACATTTTCTCATATATTTTCTCAGCTACCAAAAAAATTTTATAATAGAAAATTTCAATATATGAACTTAAAAAAACAAAAATAAAAACAACAACATTCGATCAAACTGAGAGAGGGAGGAGATCGGTCCAGGTGACGAGAGGGCGAGGAGATCGGTCTAGGCGATGAGATCGAGACGACGAGATCATTGGTGCGATGAGATCAAGACGACGAGAATGGCGGCTCCGATGAGCATTGGGTCGAGAATGAGAACGAGATTGGTAATGTCGGTGCCGATGAGATCAATCTGGGTGACGAGATCGAGACGACGAGATCATTGGTACGATGAGATCGAGATGACGAGATCGGCGGTGCCGATGAGCACTGCGTTGAGAACGAGAACGAGATCGGTAACGTCGGCGCCAATGTGATCAGTTTTGGGTGGATCGGAAATGCTATCGTCGGATTGGAGCTCACTCTCTCTCTCTTTCTCTCTCTGCGTAAGCTTTTTCCGGAAATGAATTGAATTGAAAATAGGAATGTAAAAACATTTCTGAGTCCAAGGCTTCTTTTTTACAGTCAAAGGAAATGTAAATCCGGAAAATTCTATTTTCAAAGCCAACCAAACACACGGTTTTACAGAAAATGATTTCCTGAAATGGTTTGAAGCCAAAACAAACGGACCCTTAATTTCGCAAGGTTGAAAGGCCTATGGGAATAAGATTGTCATCATCGGTGACTAAGTCTTTTTATAGCAGTAACTCTCTAGACTCTAGCCTCAAGCTCCAAATCTATTGAGACTTTCCCCAAATTCCTCCTAAACACCAAAAATTATTATTATTATTATTATTATTATTTAAAACAGGTAGCAAAAAATGATACAAAAGAACAAATTGTTAGATTCCATTCTCCATTCTGGCTCTTGGTCAGCTACTCAGCAGAATTACAGCACTATTAAGAAAGAAATTTTATCTATTATGTTATGTGTTTCAAAATTTCAAAATAATCTTTTTAATCAAAAGTTTTTAATTAGAGTTGATTGTAAAAGTGCTAAAGAAGTTTTACAGAAAAATGTTCACATTTGAATCTCACTCCACTATATAAAGTAACATTTATTTTTAGATGCTACTATATTAAAAATGCATTTGCTTCAGTATATGTGCATGTCCACGCGTGTGTTTTTATGCCTTTCACTTCTCAGTTTTCATTTCACACTCCAGTCTCTCACTCAGAGAAGGAAAATCTTCCTCCCTTACAAAGTCAGTCAATCCCTCTCACTTTGTATGGGAAAAATGTGATCACCAATTGTCATTATGCAGCGCCTCAATTTTTTTGACTCTCTCTATTCCATTTCATATTGAGCTACTAGATAAGTTTGTCCACGTGACACCCTGAGAGTTAAGAGAGCAGAGTGCTTGATGAGTCGCATGAAATTTCCCTGTTATTTCCTTTCACTTTCTCAGTCTCTTACTGAGAGAAAAAAATATTCCCTTCCCTCGATCAGTCTGTCCATCTCTGTCCCTCTGTATGGAAACTGATCAGAAGATAGCAATAATTTTTTTTTGTATGACGTTGGGTACATGACGTTGGGATGGTGAGGTCGGCATTTTCTGTTTGGCTGAGCTGTACGTTCACATCAATGACTATGAGATTGAGCGTGATGCACAAGCAATAAGGCCTGATCTTTTTTATTCTTCTGCTCTCGCCCACACATTTTGAAGTATTTCTGTTATTTCCGTCAAACTCACCAGTTTTCACACTCTCGGTCATCTTCTCCCTGAAAATTTGTCGGTTCATATGATAATAAATTGTTATTTATAGTTTCTTGATGATATAAATAGGCTTATCCTAGTAAAAATTCATGGAATTTTGAAGAGGTGAAACGTTTTATTCATAATCTCACATTGCATAGAAAAAAATAAATTAAAAAAAGTTTCAAATTATCCAAGCTTTCAAATTTTTTTTTTTTTTTTTTTGTGAAAATACTTTTGAAGAATGATTATATATATATATATATATATGAAACCTGTTATTTCTTTCTAAAAACCCATGGGACTTTGGTTTTTTAATTTTAGATATCAAGAGACAAAAAAGTTGTGTAATTTCTTGCATCTTTAAACTTTTTCGTTTTAGTCTTTTGCCCTCACCACACATTTGATTTGAAAGTGAATCATGTGATTTAACTACATGAAAATTTTCTGTTATTTTCCTTAAACTTCCCCTGTTTTCGCAAAAGTCTCTGCCCATTAATATGTAATAAGTAATCAATTTTTTAATATTTTTATTACCTTTAATTTATTAATCAAGTTAAATTTATTAGAGATAATAGAAATATTACAAATTTGATTACAAATAGATAATGACAACTGCTTAAAAAAAAATGTTATATAAACATAACAAAATAAAATCGTTGCATTTACCCACATTAATAATATATAATGACAAATGATAATGCATTATCTTGTAATAATTAGAAATATGAAAACTAGTAGAATGAAGTTGTAAAACTTAACATATTTTTATTTTTATTTTTGGTTTTGATAGCTCGATCTATTCAAATTATCTTTTTATTAAATTTTGTTTAATTAAAATTTCGTAATGATCATCTTGCAAAAATTCTTAGAATCACCACTAAATAGGATGAATGGTGTTAACGATGTGTGAAGATTGATAAACAACTAAAATATCAAAAAAGTTTAATATTTTAATAAAATAGACAATATAATAAATGGTTATGTAAAATTAAAAAAAAAAGAGTTATTATCTAAAATAAAAATAAATTTGTGAACAAGCATATACAAATTTCTTAGCAATAAATCCATATTTATTCATTTTTAAAGAAAATAATAAAATCTAGTAAATACATTATTATACATGCAGGTATATCTGCATGAGAAGACAAAAAGAAAGGATTTCATTCACCCCACAATTGATAAATTGGATGAAGGTGCATGGTGTGGAGTCGACTTCATGGTTATTTCAACGATTCTCTGACACTATGCTATAGCCTGCGTTTGGATTGCACGGTGAGTTGCGCACGTTTCTATTTCACGTTTTTCTCTTTTTTTTTTTTTTTTTGCCGGCTTTTTTCACTTTGGGGACAAAATTTACTGTGCATATATTGTTATATACTGTTATACACTGTTTACGCAATATTTAATATAAAGTGGGTCCCACAATACTATTCACATTTAAAAATTATTTTGCTATAGTATTTTTAGCAACAATAAATTTAGCAACTTTCAATAATAAATGCTATCCAACGGACCTATAGAATCTAATCCACGACGATAGCAATAATTTGTATAACGACATTTCTTGTTTGGCTGAGCTGCTTTTTAATCAGTCATCAATGAGATTGAGCGTGATGCACAAGTAATCAGGTCTGATATTTTTGACTCTTTTGCTCTCCTCGCCCACATATTTCTGTCCCTGTCTGAAAAAAAAGACACGCTTAACACCAATTTTCAAAAAGCAAAACACTTTTGTGACAGGAAATGACAAACGTGTGCTGGAATTCAAAGTTCTGGTTTTTTATAAGAAATCTTTTACTGTTTAGTGACCAAATTGTTTGGTTTTGCGATTTACCGTCTACATTTATGTCAATCTCAGCCGTGAAAATAATGTCGCTTATTTTTTTTTAAATTAAAAAATTATTATTAAAAATACATAGATAAAAATAAAATTAATTAAAATAGTTCAGGGAAACTTATAAATAGTATGAAAAAGTACAGTGAATAATGAAGAATAATAACAAAAATAAACAGAATAATAAAATAATTTTTATTTTTCACTTTAATCCAAACGTACATTAAGACTGAGTTTGAATTGCAATAAAAAAAAAAAAAAAAGAAAAAAATACGTGTTTTTTTTACTATTTAGAAATCAAAATAATATTTTAACCTTTTTTTTTTTTAAATTATTTTTTTTAGGGAAGAGAAAGAAGTACTCTGACTACTTTCCATAGGAGGAGTTGGGTCGAAAGACACTCCCCATACCCTTTTTTTAATTATTTTTCTGCAGGAATCTCCTTACTTAAACAAAAAATAAAAATAAAATCATAGGGAAACGGATACATTAACGTAGTAATGTAACCAGCGGAAAAAAAAGGAAGAAAGTAATGTAACCAGCGGAAAAAAAGGAAAAAAGAAAGCACTACTCCATTATTAATTATTATTTTTTGAGGGAAGAGAAAGCAATACTTTTTTCAATATATTTTTTTAGGGATGGATATATTAATGTAGTAATGTTACCAGCAGAGAAAAAGGAAAAGAAAGCACTAATAAATTAAAAATTAAAAAAAGAATAACGATTACTATTAGGTTTAGGAACCTTCCCTCCTCCCTACATTTCCAGCTTTAAAAAGTCTACATGACAGTCAATGTAAAACACTTTCCTTCATCCTTTCGGACTTTCCCTTCCTAACAACCCTATTCCCCAGAGGAAAAAAATCTCTAATTATTGTACCAACATTATGGACTGAACTTTGATGTAATTGTCAATGTTTCAATGAACTGGCTACATTTTTATATCAACCTCCCCTTTCAAAGTATCACTAAAGTGGATTGATAGACTCAAATATTATATATATATATATATTACTATCTTTTATATAAAAAAAAATTTCATCAACTCATATGATGAGCCAATTTGCTAGTGATAGAATATAGTAGGGGTTAAGTTTTTCCAATCATGATAGTTAGAAAGGAATGAGAAAAATTGAGTTTTTCCACCATTCAAAAAATTTCAACTTGTAATATTCTATTTTAATGTTATCTTATCTCAACCAATCAATTTCTTTTGATGTATACCAAGTATGATCATGATCTCTCTTCTTGAATATATTGTTTATCTCAATACATTTATAAAAATATATCAAATCAAAATATAACCATATGAATTTACTTAGCAAATAAACAAAATATCATATCAATCGTCGCTTTAAAATGATTAATTTGACTGATTAGGAAAAAAATTTGTTGTTGATAATCTATTTTGAGATTTTATTTATTTATTTATTTTTTTTTCAGAAACATCAAATTTGTTCACCTAAAAGATTATCAAATAAACAATTATTAGAAAAATCTCATAATTAAGTTTCTATATACATCATTGTATAATAATTGTGGGGACAATTTTTACTTCGAGGCCAATGGTTAGACCATGTTGGAACCTAGGCAAATTTGTTGTCCCACATGAAAAAGAAATGCTTTCTCTTCATGCCATATAAGGGATGACCAAGTGGATAAAGAGGACTTTATTTCCTAAAAAAAAAAAAAACATTACCTTTATTTGACAATTAATGTTGCCGACAGTTGTCAGTGAGTGGTGGGTTTCTATTTACAAATTACGTGCCATTTATGTGCATTGGCTTAGGTTTCTCCGAGCCTGTTGGGTCCGGTTGATTGTTGTGTCTCAACTTTCAACATAAATGTTTTTTTTTTTTTTTTTGAGAAGTAACTTTCAACATAAATGTAAGAAAAATAGTTTAGCTATTTTTTCTCTGTGTTGGGGGAGGGGGAGGGGGACCACGTGGCGTGCAATGCTCACTCTTATTTTTTATATTCATTCGATCTCATCAAACGGCCCTTATTCTATATCGGGATTTGTGGTCAGAGAAGATTAACGTCACTTCCTCGATCTCTGCTGTCGTCAGCTTTTCCCCAGTGGTTCAAATTTTCATATCTATTATTATTATTATTTTAAGTTTTCTCTTGTTGGAGTATCTATAAACCAAGTATTTTTTTTCAACTCAATGCAATCTAAAAAATTTGTTCCTATGTGAACCTGAGAGAGATAAAAGAATTAGGATTAAACCAAGTATTTAAAAAAAAAAAAAACTTTATTCAACAAAACAAAGTTAGCGTGTGTAGCAATTAAAGATAATAGTATAAGTTTGTTAGAGTTTGTGTTTGATTTAAATTTTGATGAAATCATTTTTCCTGAAAATCCTATTAAAATTGATCAGAATAAAGATAAAGATTTTTTAGAATTTAACTCGATCATGGACTCTTTAAAATCTTATCACCACATCATCAACTATTTAAATAAATACTTAATGGAGATCTAACCATGTGATTGGTGGCTCTAGTTTCTCGGATCCATAATGAATTGTAAATGAAAATCAGAATTGAGAGGTTGCTACATACCTTAATAAAAAGACTAAAAAAATTTAACGCCAAAAACATAGACAATGATGGTAAAAAAAAAAAAAACTTGCTTAAAAAGAAAAAAAATACAAAGAAGGAAAAAAAAAGTGAGGAAGGAGAAGGAAATAGTAGTTGAATTAAATGAAAAAAAGAAGAAGAAGAAAACCTTGGCATGCTGCTTCAAATTGGCAAATGCATTCTAAAAAAAGAAAAAGAAATTGGCAAATGGATATGAACAGATGGAAACTTTCCAGTAATGCAAAAACCCAATAGTGGTAAAATTTCTTTCATAGTTTCTTTTGTGCGTATGTGAACTTGAGAGAGATAAAAGAATTAGGGTTAAACCAAGTAAATAAAATAGTGTGTAGCAATTAAAGATAATAGTATAAGTTTGTTAGAGTTTGTGTTTGATTTAAATTTTGATGAAATCATTTTTCCTGAAAATCCTATTAAAATTGGTTAGAATAAAGATAAAGAGTTTTTTAGAATTTAACTCTATCATGGACTCTTTAAAATCTTATCATCACATCATCAACTATTTAAATAAATACTTAATGGAGATCTAACCATGTGATTGGTGGCTCTAGTTTCTTGGATCCATAATGAATTGTAAATGAAAATCAGAATTGAGAGGTTGCTACATACCTAAATAAAAAGACTAAAAAAAATTTAACGCCAAAAACATAGACAATGATGGTAAAAAAAAAAAAATTGCTTAAAAAGAAAAAAAAAAAATACAAAGAAGGGTTATTTTCAAAAGCAAAACACTTTTGTGACGGAAATGCATGCTCACATTGACTGATCGAAGTGCTGGAATTCGAAAGTTTTGGTTTTTTATAAGAATCTTTTACTGTTTAGTGACCAAATTGTTTGGTTTTGCGCATTACCGTCTCGATTTGTGTCAATCTCAGCCGTGTAAAATAATGTCGTTATACTTATCTTTTGTACAATTAAAATTATATCTATTAATACTAGTAAATAAATTAATTAATTTTATTTTTATCTAAAATATTTTTAATAAATAAAAATATTTACAATATTTTTAGTAATAATATTTTTGACACTATTTATGAGCCTCACTGTACCATTTTAATTAATTTAACTTTTATTTACAATATTTTATATAACCCAAACGCACACTAAGGCTGAGTTTGGATTGTAATGAAAAGGAAAAAAATGCACATTTTTTATTGGGGATCCTGTGCAATGTTCACGAGACCCGCAAGTATGGATTTAAGTAAATTTTTTTTAAAACTGGGTTCCATGGTACTATTCACACATTTAAAAATTATTTTGCTACAATATTTTCAGTTTTCAGTTTTCAGCAATAAGCGGTATCCAAACAGACCTTATGACGATTGTATTCAAGTTTATTTCCACTTGGATTAAACAAATTTAGGTTAGAGTGTTCAAAATTTTATTTTTGGGATCTGAACAAAAATAAATTATATATAATTTTTGTTTTTTGGCCAGGTCAGGAGAGTTCAACCTCTTGGGTTGATTGTTAAGCTGCCCATAAATTTAAATATTTGATTGATAACATAGTTATTAATCTTTAATCTTCTTGAAATTTTAAAGTATAAAGAATATAATAAAAATTATAATTTAATAGTAGATTTGTCAAAATTAACATCCAAAATATATATATATATATATATATATAGTTGAAGGTTTTTTTTTTTTTTTTTTGAGAATCGATATATAGTTGAAGTTTGTTGCCATTACTACTAGTATACTAATTTGTAGGTAAACTTTCTTCACATTTGAATCTCACTCCACTATATAAAGTAACATTTATTTTAGATGCTCCTATAGGAAAAATGCATTTGCTTCAGTATATATGCATGTTCGCGCATGTGTTTTTATGCCTTTCACTTCTCAGTTTTCACCAATTCTCATTATGCAGCGCCTCGAAAGCTGTTAAGAAATGTCATTTTTCATTGACTCTTTAGTCTCTAATCACTATTCCGTTTTAGTCTTTGTAATATTAGTAATGTTATTTGTATTTTAAAACGTGGATAAAAAAATATGTAAAAATATGTATAATATTATATAAAAACTGAAAAGTATTGCTCAAAATGCAATACCAACAGCCCAATAATAATGCAATATAATAATATATTTTTTTAAGATTGGAGTTACAGTAAGCTCTCAAAGATGAAAGCTCACTGTAGTTTAGATTGTATTTTTTTAAGTTTAACATGTTTGTTGTAACTTGCTTTTTGGTGTTTTTTACAAACTTAGTGTTAAATTTAGCATTTAGCATTCTTAATGAAGAATGCTCTTAATAAAATATTGTAGCTCAACAGCCAAAGTTTTTTACTTTCCCTTCACTAATATTATAACATACTTTTTAGTATTGGTGGTACTAAAAATAAAATATGGCTTTTTAACTATTCTACAATGAAGGAGAATTCGGAGACTACCTCATTGGTTAAAATTGGCTTTTCTACTTGAGGGCCTTGGTGACTACCTCTTTGCCTATATCATAGAAATGGCCTTGTTGTGGGGTGCACCAGCCACCGTATGTGATGGCATTGGGTAGTATAAAAGTGCAAGTGTAGTGCAACACCTTACGACCCTCCTCAAGGCAAGAACCCTTGACCTCAAAAAGTTGACGACACAATTTTGTAATTACCAATACACATGTAAATGGTGATTGGATTAATTTGCCCAAGACCTAGTGGTCTTTAGTGTAAATAATATAATTCAATTACATGTTGACAAATGTCTAGTTGTGTTAAACTATGTAGCAAAATATGTGTCTATGGAAGAACAACTTGACCCTTGTTGACTTTTGGCTTTTGCCCAACCAATGTCTTGGTCTTGGTCTTTTTTTTTTTTTTTGGTGGAATTGGTCTTGTCTTGGTCACGGCAAGCCCAGAGGAGAAAGATGGAATGCCATAAAAAGCCCTCTCTCTCTAAGTGAACCTCCAATAGTTCTTTGTATTTCACACCCTCTTCCCTGTTGATTTTTTTTTCCCCAATCTCTAAAATGAATCCCAATAAGTCCGACACCAAATCAACCACAAGCACCAGCTTCCTACACTTCTCCACCTGAGGGGCAATGGTCCACCGGTATATGTGGTTGTTTTGAAGATGTGACCAACTGTAAGGGAATCCTCAATCCTCTATTTATAAAAAAAAAAAAAAAAAAAAAAAAAAAACTTTAAACAGAAATATATAGTGTGATCTTGTTTGAACGTCTAACGGTGCAACATGCATAAATTGCAAATTCTATATTGAATTGTTTTGAACATATATGCTGAAATGGAAGTACATAAATCAGTTATAAAGTGTAAGATTTTTGTTTTGAACGTCATTTGGTACATATATCTCTTACTACAAAAATTGTATCAAAGAAAACTACCTGCAATCTAACAAATTCTATTGTTTTCTCTCTCTCTCTCTCTTCTCTCTCTCCAAAGGCTGTGTTACCTTATGGTGTCCCTGCATTACCTTTGGCCGCACTGCTGAGATAGTTGACAAGGGACGAATATGTTAGTATGCAATTCTACTAAAAAGAATATTTGGAGCAATTATATATATGTATGCTTGTGCTTATAGATTTAGTTTTCTTTAATTTGTCTGTTTGATTTTTGGCTACATGCAGCTTTTTTACCGCGGCCCGAAACTGTTTCATGCTTGCCTATGTTTTTGGAATTGGCGCATGTATATACACATGCACATACCGAGCCAGACTGAGAGCCCTCTATTCCTTGCCATCAGAGCCGTGCGGGGATTGCTGTGTCCATCACTCTGCTTTTTTTGCGCTCTTTGTCAAGAGTACCGCGAACTCAAAAACCGTGGATTAGACCCTGAAGGAGGTACCTAATATCAATATCAATATTTTATTTAATTTTTTTTTTAATACATAACCTCAAATGCCATGTTGATCTAAATTTATGCCATGTGATGTTTCTAAAAATTAAAAAAAAAAAAAAATTATGAAATGTGATACATTTCTTGAGACCCTCTTTATTTATTTAAGC
Source organism: Quercus suber (assembly GCF_002906115.3). NCBI lineage: Eukaryota > Viridiplantae > Streptophyta > Magnoliopsida > Fagales > Fagaceae > Quercus > Quercus suber. The sequence goes on along the minus strand of NW_027069775.1, from coordinate 172,654 downwards.
TTCCACCTTAACAAAATTTACATTTATATAATTCATTAAATTTATCAATGGAGTAAATATATATATATATATATATATATTAATTTATAAGTGAGCATTAATTATTTATTAAGAAGAATTTATATGGTTATTTTCATAATTTGATAAAATGAATTATTATTTTTAAGTCTAAATTTCTTTTATGTTATTAAGAAGAGTTTTTTTTTTTTTTTTAGAAAACATTAAGAAGAGTTTAATGGGGTAAACGTATTTATTTTCACTTTTTAATTATATGTTGTGCACAAGTTATTTGTAGGTTGAACAAATTTTAAAAGTTATTTTTCCAAAATTTAGATGAAAATTTATTGATAAAGAATATGGTATTCTTGCTTGAGTTTAATAATGGAAACAGAATCAAGTAAAAGGATGACTTATAATATAATTATTTTAGTCCAAGAAGATGATTTCGTACCATACCAGTTATAGTATTAATCGTACCGATATATACACAAAGGACAAAATTACCGATGTTTCATTCCAATTTAAATTCTGGCCTTACTGGTCATGTACCAAACAAACATACAGGAAAATAAATTGGATTTCCGTGGAAAAATAAAAATTAGTCCGTAAAAAAAATGAATGAAAAAGGCGAAGTAAGCAGTAGTTAAAATATACTGTATTTCGGTAAACCCAACCATTTTCCATTAGGACCCATTTCTTCCACCTCATAATTTGGTCTTCGTCTTCTTTCGCCCAAACGTCCTTTTCTTCTCCGTCTTTCGCTTTAATTTCGTTTCAAGACTCGGATGCTTTTAGGTTTGTTTAAGTCATGATAATGAGTCGGGTTGGGTTGTGTGATCTGCCATATGCCATCAAACTTCTTGTACGAACGTTTCATATTATTATTATTATTATATTAATGAGATAGACAACATTTAAACTAGAGGTTAACCTATTAAATGAGATATAGGTTTATAATTATTTTAACAAATTATATAAAATTTGACTCTGAACACATATAAACAAATATATCTATTTATTTATATAAATCAATATATTAAATAATAAATAATTTTAAAATGGTACACCAATATTAACTAATATTGAAATATTTCACTTCCTAATAAAAAAACTAAAATGACATCTAGTAATGTATTGACTCCTTTGGTTTAGTCACTTGAGAAATATCTTTATATTTTTTTTATTGTAATAATAATAATTATTTATATTTCCTTTCTTTATAATGACTAGTAATATAATTAGAACTATTTTCTTAAATATTATAACATGTAAGGAGTATTATACATGATTCTTAAATATAGCTTTTTTATTAAATTTGTAAAATTAACTTATAGGGTATATACGCTGGACATCGACTATATATAGTTATTACAATGATCCACCAAGAATAAACATGATCTATTATTCATTATTTTAATTTGTTCCTTTTTTTTTTCTTGGCGATGGATGTGATAAAAGGTTGGGTAGCAGCCGAGGCTAATGCTAAGAAATTGAAGGGCAGAACCACAGCACCTCCAGTTCCTTCACCAGGCATGACTCGTTAGGGCTTGCTTTCATGGCTGTTCTTCATTCGCACTAATATTTAGTTTGTAATTTGTTCCTTTGATGATACCTCAAGACCTAGTGCATTTTCTTTTTTTTTTTCTCAGTTTCTTTAGGTTTAAAACATCTTCTGTGTTGTACCCGAAATTCACTTGTGTTTGGTTTTGTGTGCTCTAAAATAAGGAAATTAAAACTACTATGTATGGTAAACTAAATGGAATGAGTGGTGATGTGTTAAATTAATTTAGTTAGTTAGTTTTTTTTATTTTTATTTTTATTTTTATTTTTGTTTTTTTTAAGGGCACTCACCAATGCAGGCTTATGATACTTATTTTTTTAATTGTCAAATATAAAATATTGTAAAAGTAAATAAACAAATATAGGAAAATAGAAATATATATATATATATAAAATTAAGATATTAATACAATCTATTTACAATGTAGAAAATGAAAGTACTACATCTTTCATACCCAAAGTATTTAGTAAGCACGTTGATGTTTGATACAAGCCCTGAACATGATATAATCAAGACAGCGGGATATAAATAAGATACGTAATTTTTTTTTCCCAGGTTATTATTTAGCACAAATAGAGTAATGTTAAAGTGGATCTTACTTTGGCTCGATTAATAAATAACTTAATTTTGTGATGACCTCTAAACCCACAATCAACTTAAAGTCCCTTTTTGGGTGCAGGTTCCCGACATTCCAATTCCTTATCTAAGCTAGACCTTAATGGCGATGCAACAATTAATTGTCGTATCTAGAAGGTTATAATTACATCATTATCTTAAAAATTAAATCAATGAAATTTTGACATATAATTAGTTTTAATTATTTCAATTATGGACCAATCAAAATTAATTAATCTTACTCATATAGTTTAAGTCATAGTATGCAAGAATGCACGTCAACAGTTAAAACTTGATATGGTGTTGGTAGACACACCATTGTTTAAAATTTGGAATTGAAGCCTCATTAGGTGAAATTTTTAGTTGGGATTTGGAGCCCGCAAATTCTAGCTGAAATTCCAACTTGAAATTTGAAAATTCTATCTCTCATGCAGTCAAACTAAGAATTTTCCATAACAAAATTTTAAATCTTATGTGACGATTGAAATCTACCTAGTAATGCTTTACCTGAACACACGATGATTGTTCTTTTACCTTATGTTCAGATGGAAGGGAGTAGAGTAAATTAGAGAGAACGGGAGGTGAGGGTTTAACGAACCTTATTTGGAAGCTAGTCTTTTTATGCTAACCTTGTTGTGTTGTTATACTATTCTTTTTCGTAGGAGTGGCATCGCTTGTCACGTTTATGTCATGTTGATTTATGAGTATTAGACTATATGAGACAACAGGAACACAACACATTTATTAAACAAAAATCAAAATTCCTCAACTCTAACACGATTTGTTTATTAAATAAGTTAGTTTTTTTATCAAATCTTATCAGAGCGAAAAGAAAAATTACAAATTTAAGTATTAACCCAAATGATCTAAACTAAAAAAAAAAAAAAAAAATGGTGAAGTGATGTGACATTAAGATCTAAGAGTTAGAGGCGGGCCAAAAGGCTTGGGAGAGTGAAACTAAGAAAGAAAATAAGTTTTATAACTAGAATTTTGAAAGATATATTAATAAAAAGATATTTCATTAAATTGGTCAAATTAGTTAAGCGAATTCTATAAGTTTAACACAAATACAATATTTTTATTAAACAGATATTATGTCAGATTTTGCAACCCTTTCTTTCTCTTCTCACGGGATTTTCATCACTAGATTCCAAAAAGAAATGGCTCTCTTAGTTAAACGTGTGTCCCTCAGAAAGGGTTTTTCAACTAGCCCACACGTTTCACCAAAATTGACTTCATCAATGCAGAATATGCTCTTTCGTAGTAGTAACTAAACGCTACCGACAATTGCACGTATCATCATAAATTATGATATTGATTTTGAGATTTGACATGTTTTTTGAATTATTCGTAATAATTCTCTTCTACCCATCTCTCTTTTTATTTTTTTATTTTTAATTTGTTAAAGGTGTTGGGGAAAAATGATAATGTCTTTTTTCTTTTCATAAATAGTTAAAATACCCTATATAAGGCTTAGCCTTACTTAAAATTTTGAAGTTCTGGCTTAGATCCATATCTACACTTATATTCTAACGAATTAGTTAAATTACAATTAAAGACTTATTGTAATTATTTATAAACTCAAGATCTACTTAATAAACCGCTGATGTAAGACTCAACACACTTTCGTACAATACATTCTCAACAAACAAATTAATCAAATCAAATTCGTACAATTTGGGCTATCATATTTTCCTAAACTCAAATGACTATAGATTAAAAAAAATTAATTAATAATATTAACAAAATGTCCTAAAATGAAAATAATTAATGATTTTTTTTTAATAAATCAAAATATGATATATATAATTCTTGTGCACGAAAGAAAACAATGACAAAATGAACATTCAATCAAAAATGGAAAATTATTTTTGTTAAAAAGTTCTCTCTTTTTTTTTTTAGGTGCTACCTTAGCTTTTTTTTTAGAACCACTGAATCACTCATTCAGCAAGCTTCTTGGGGGACTATCATTGGATTAGCTCAATTTTTGTTTAGGACCTAATCAAATATAATGTCCAGCGGTAGCTCTGGTTTCCTTAAAAGTCCTCTTCACTTAGGGTGAGTTTGGTTCACATTTTTAAAATTGGGTTTTTTGAAAAAGTGCGGTTTTTAAAAAGTGCGGTATAAAAAAATTGTTTTTTTTAAAAAGCTGAGTGTTTGGTAAAAACTGTTAAAAAGTACTTTTTGAAAAAGCTGAGTGTTTAGCTAGCACTTATAAAAGTGGCGGTTTGAGTGATAAATTACCGAAAAGGATAATGCATATATAAAGTATTGTGAAAGTATTGTAAAAATACTTTCTAAAAAATTATGCTAAAAATAACTTTCAAAGTTTCTAAAAAAATTATTTTTTTTTCTCACTAATATTAACTAATAATGACCTACCACTTAAGATTTATTGTGAAATTATCACTAGATTTATTTTATTTTTCCCTTATTTCTTTACTTTTTTTTTTCTATCCATATTTCCTTCTTCTTGTTTTTTTTTTTTCTTCTTTTTTTCCCCTCGTTTTTTCTCCGCCACATGCGTATCCTTCTCTTTTCTTTTTTCTCTTTTTTCCTTTCTCTCTTTTCTCTTACCACTTTGTTTGCAAGTTTCTTTCCCCTCTATCCCATCAAAACACACAAACTTAAAGGTCACACACACCATACCATTTGATTCTCATCAAACGAGGATAGAGTGGGAAATCGCCAAGGGAGGAATGGGTCAGATCGGTGCTTGATTTCTGCCTTCACCGCTGTTTGTCTTCCTCAACACGCCTCCGACTTTTGCTGATCTGCTCTGCCTTCACTGCTGCCTATCTTCCTTCCCACTGCTGCTTGATCTCTTCCCCATTGCCAACGACATGTGGTAGAAATGGGTCAAATCGGTTTTTTTTTTTTTTTTGGTTCTGATTTCATTATTGGATTCCTTTGTAAAATTATGTTATAAACAAAGGGATAAAATTGGGTTTTTAAGAAAAATTAGTGTTCAATTTGGGAAATTTGCGCAATGGTAACATAAAATGCACCAGCGCTTTTTTGCAATGGAGCTCAAGGCTAATTTCGAGAAACGCGTTTTTTCTTTACAAATGAAAACGTAGCTTTTTTAGAAAAAGCAACTTTTAAAATTTTATCAAACGCACATTTTATTTATTTGGTTTCAAAAAGCGCATTTCAGCTTCTAAAAGCTGAAACAAATGGGCACTTAATTAGCTATCTTTAATCTTTATCAATCAGATTCGAATTATCATTAATATTCTAGACTTTGGGTAAAGTTTTTGTGGAGTTTGGTGTTTGTTGTCATATATGCATCCAGCGAGGAAGTTTCAAGCTAGTGATACTCATGATTCATGAAGTTTCAAGGTAGGGTCTAATTTCTTTTCAAAACTTTTTTTTTTTTTTTTGAGGCTTTTAGGTTTTAGGTCATGATAATGGGTACTCATTATATATTTTTCACCACTATTTCAAATACTTTGTCTTTTTGTTGAGTGGGCAGTGTGCCTTGACAGCCACCCACTTGAAATAAAGTCTGGACAAATTCAAACCCCCTTTTGTTAATTAATTGGAAAAATCAAGCAATATAGTAGTGTTCATTCTTTTACATATATCAATTCTAGTTTGTGTAATCCATATGCCATCAAACTTCTTGTGTTTAATAATAATAATAATAATAACATTTAAACTAGAGGTTAACCTATTAAATGAGATATGGATTTATAATTATTTTAACAAATTATATAAAATTTGACTACTGAACAAAATATATCTATTTATTTATATAAATCAATAAATTAAATTAAAAGTAATCTCCAAATAATACATCAGTATTAACCCGTACTAAAATATGATACGATGTTGACTTTTTTGGTTTAGTCACTTGAGAAATATCTTCATATTCTTAATTATAATAATCATAATTATTTATATTTCCTTTCTTTACAATGACCTGTATTATAATTAGAACTATTTTCTTAAATATTATAACATGTAAGGAGTATTATACACGATTCTTAAATATAAGTTTTTATTAAATTTGTAAAATTAACTTATAGGGGTACTATATATGGGGGATATCGGCTAGTTATTACAATGATCCACTAGGAATAAAAATGATCTATTATTCATTATTTTAATTTTTTTTAAATTTGTTCCTTTTTTTTCATGCTGATGGATGTGATAAAGGTTGGGCAGCACGGTCCGCAGCAGTCAATGTTAATGCTAAGAAATCGAAGGGAAATTGAAGGGCAGAACCACAGCGCACATCCAGTTCCTTCCTCATGCATAACTCGTTAGGGCTTGCTTTCATGGCTGTTCTTCATTCGTCTTAGTGTTTAGTTTGTAATTTGTTCCTTTGATGTACGTACCTCAAGACCTAGTGCATTTTCTTTTTTTCTCAATTTCTTTATAGGTTTGAAACATCTTCTATGTTGTACCCGAAATTCACTTGTGTTTGGATTTGTGTGCTTTAAAATAAGGAAAAACAACTATGTACGTATGGTAAACTAAATGGAAGGAGCGGTGATGCGTTAAATTAATTTTGTTTGTTTGTTTGTTCATTTTGTTTTGTTTTTTTCAAGGGCACTCACCAATTTGAGCTGGCTTATGATACTTATTTTAAAAAGTCAAAGGCTTAAAAAAAAAGAAAAAAAAAAAGAAAAAAGCTTATAAGCTAGTCCTAAATACATGTACACTAAAAATAAATAAAGAGTCACGCAGCTACAAAAGTTGCCAACACTGCAACACATAACAATAACACCATAACACTACATTACACTAGTAAATCCGCAACTCGATTATTACTCGGAGTCCAAATCTTCTATCCCACTCTTCTTGCTCCACTATATACTCCACAAATAAAAACATGCCACATGTCCATCTAATTTATTAAATGCTAAATTTATGCTTTCTATTATTTCAATTTCCTAAATAAAGAAATAAATAACCCATCATATTTAAGTAATTGAAATAATAAAAGGCATAAATTTAGCTTTTAATAAATTAGATAAATATGTGGCATGTTTTTATTTGTGGAGTATATAGTGGAGCAGGAAAAGTGGGATAGAAGACAGTGTAAGAATGTCTGATACAACACTAAATTAAACAGCAATAAAGATAATCCACTTTCATATATAAAATTTGAGGTGGGCTTGCATTATTACCTAGATTTGGTTGGAAATCGAGTCTCTAAGACTCGATCTATATGCCCACCTTGCATATTCACACATGTTCAGCTCTCTCATGTACACCCCACCCCACCCCACCTGCTCATCAGACTTCAACAACAAAGTATATACACAGAGAGAGACAGAGAGCCACAATGCACTTGATCGAAGCCATGATTGCAGCTCGGATGCTAATTGGAACCAACAGTGTGGTGGTTCATCTACGTAGGGATCTCTTGCTTCCTTGTCTTCTTTGTCAGAGTGTATTTTTTTGATTTTTGGATTTGAGTTTCCGATTCGATTAGTTTTTATTTTGGATTTTGTTCTTGGGTTTTTTGGGGCTTTGGAAGTTTGAGAAAGGAGAGTGGGAGAAGAAGAGGACGAGAGGAAGATGGGGAAAGAATGACTTTTGTTTGTTTTGTTGAAGAATAAGGAGAAGGACAATCTGGGTCTGGGTTTGGGTACCAGTACCACTTCAGACACTTGAAAATATTTGCACTGTAAATGTTGCAGATGTAAATTGAGTCTTAGAGACTCGATTTCCAGGTGAACGTCACATGGAAAAAGTGACAACTCAGACTTGATCAGAACATGAAAACCAACCATCAAATACTCGATTTATAGCCTAAAATCGAGCCTTTTAGACTCAAGATTTTAGTAAAAAATATAGTTTGAAAATAGTGCCTACTAATTATATTGTTTGGTAAACAGGGTTAATTCCCAATTTTGGCCCTTTTACTCACATTTTTCACATCTTGTATTTCCTGTTCCTGTTCCTGATCACCAAAACCTTCAAGTAGTTCTGTAATTGATTTTACACTCTAGGCAGCCTTATTTTACAGTCAGAGGTAAATTAATTTTAGTTTGACCAGGTTTTTCAGTCCGCCCAAACACCCATAAGGTTGTAAAATGTTTTCAGTAAAAGTTTTTCACTCAAACCAAACATGTAATCCCTGAAGCCTATTATAAAGAGGCTCTAGGAATGGTTTGAAGTGATACAATTTGAACAAGAATTTATTTATTAGAGATGTTTCTCTAAGCTTTGTGGTGATTCTAAGCACCCTTAGGTGGTGAAGCCTAGGGAATTAGGTAAATTCTAGAATCTAGATGGGGAAGGGTAAGATTTGTCCTGTTCTTCTTTCTTCCCTGTTGTTTCTATTTTCTGCACTTCCCATCCTACATTAGTTCTTCTTATCTAGTAAGTTTGCTTTTGCGTTTGTTGGTTCTTATTCCTTTATATTATTAGTTTACCTCTCAATCTGTTTTCTTGGTCTTGCTGAATATTAATTTTCACCAGTGCATTTGATATAACTTATTTTAGTGAACAAAGAATAAGCTGGGGTTTGACTGAGCTGTACCAAAGGAAAAGTGAAGCTTTAAAAAGATGAACCTAAGAAATTAAGCTGGCTTAATTTAAGCTGTAACAAATGGGGTTATAACTTGCATTAGCTGAATGGTCAGGATGAAATAGCACAATGACTTTGTTCTCTCTCTCTCTCTCTCTCTCTCTCTTAAATGTTAATAAATTTTCTTAAAAACTAATTAATGTTTTTTTTGTGCTGCAACTGTCTTTGTGTATTATTTTAAAAACTTTCCTGAAAGTTTGTCTTCCCCACTACTTATTGATCTGTATCTTTTGCTTCTTTTCATCAAATTTCTTAACCTTTCTTATCCCATAACTATTTGTGTCAGATCACCTTTTCCTTCAAAACCTAAAAAATTAAAACACAGTGGAAAGTCTTCCAAGTTTGTATAAGAACAAACATGTTAACCACGCCCAAGAAAGAAGTTTCCTAATGTCAAAGACAATAAGAACCTGAATGTCCTACTTACTTGAGGTCTAAGGGTAAAGCTATGACTGTAACCCTTAGTGATAATGAGGTTTTTGATGATGAGTCTGGATGTGACGATAATGGAAACTTCATTGCTTGCATTGCTACTGCTGTAGTCAATGAAAGCGTGTTTGTTGAAGAGAACCCTTCTGATGGGGAACTCTCTGAGGATGCAGATCTTCAAGAAGCCTATAATAAACTTTGCAAAGTGGCTGCAAAGGATGCTATGAATATTGAACTTGGCTTGAAGAAAATTGATTCTCTTGAGCTTGAAAAGAAAAATTTGCTTGTTAAATTATTTAATGCTAATGATCTTTTGAACCATGTGAAATATGAGAATATGCTCTTACTTGATAAAGTTAAAACTTTGGAACATGATTTATCTATTGCTAGATCTGGTAGTTTTAAACTTAATCAAATGCTGAATGTTCAAAAGTATCCTTCTAACAAATCTGGTTTAGGATATGTTGAAAGCATCTCTGTGTCTGCACTTACTTCCACGAACTTTGTTCCTTCATCTTTTTCTGAACCTTCCGTGAGTGAGGTTGTGAGTGAAACTGTCAAACCACCTGTGAGTGAGGTTGTCAAACCTATAGAAGTTTCACCTCCTAGGAAGATTAGGGTTGATCTGGTTGAGTCTAAACCTAAGGTGTCTACCCTTTCTAAGGACAAGATGCATGGTAAACTTGCTTGGGTTTGTCATTTTTGTGGAAAATCTAGACACATACATCCTAACTGTTACAAGCTTCATGCTGCTAAGAGAGCAAACAAACTAAAAGTGCCTGTGCCTTAAGCACAAGATCCTATGGCACTCATTGGTGAATTGGTAAATGCTTTAAACCTTTATTCCAATCCTAGAGTTGGAAATCACTCGAATGTGAATAGGAACTCCAATGCTCGTGATGCATCTAAAAGGTTTTGGATCCAAAAGACTCGACTTAATTGAGTCTTTCTGATATGGTCCTTGTGCTTCATTACTCTTTTCTTTTGAGACCATTGTTATTTGGTTTTTGTGTTTTTTTTGTGTTTTTTTTTTTTTTTTTTTTTTTTTTTTTTTTTTGTTTCTAGGATTTGCATTGCATAACATTCATACATTTCATTCTAGGATTTATTTGTTTTCTCTTTTAAATTAAAAAAAAAAAAAAAGAAGGAAAAGCAAATTGTGTTTGACATTATTTTCTTGGTTTTTGAAAACAAGGTTGGTCAATCTATTTACTCATAACATGTCTTGTGTACCTTATTTAGTTTTGATGAGCTTATTTATTGCACCTTACTAGTTGATGTAGTGCATGTTGTATGGGAAAGATGTTTATGGTGTTTATCACTTTGTCTTAATCTTGAAGTTACATGTTATTTGACTGCCAGACTTGATCATTTTGAAAAAAGGCATAAATAACCATCTCACCACTGTTCACTAACCAATCATAAACACCTTAGTGCATATCATAAGATTTTATGCTCGAGAAAGTGTAACACATGCACAAAAGAACATAAGATGTAGCATCGGTTAATTGCTTAATGCTTAAAATTGGTGTGTACTATTAGGCTTGATGCCAAACTCACATAATTAAAACTGGTGTGTACTATTAGGCTTCATGCCAATTCACATAATTATGAGGCAAAATTCAAGAAACTTACATGATTGCAAGCTTATGTTCTAGGAGATGTGGGAGTTATATGATGTAACTCTTTAGGTGATAGTCTCTTTTGAATTCTATGTGATGGATTTTGTAGACTTTGTGATTGATTGCTATTCACATATCACCTCACATGTATCTTAACCTTTTACTAGTTGCACACACTACACAAGTTACTCTTTGCTAAATACTGTACATGTTATTGTGTGTGTTTTTTGTCTGACCAACCAAGTTTGAAAATACTTTGAGTATTATGCAAAACATTTGTTTTGCTTGAGAATTTAAAGGGAGATTGGTTGAAATTTTCTTTAGAAAACTGGGATTAAAACTTGGGTTTTTGAAAAAACATTTTAGCTCATACTCATACATTTTTTTCTTTAATTTTAATGCTTTGAGGAGTGTGCCCAAATGAGTTTAATCTTTTTCAAAACTGTGTTTTTTTTTTCTCAAAACTTTTTGTAAGCCTCTGCTTGTTTCGATCGATCCATTCTGTTTTTCGATCGATTGAAAATGTGCTTAAATGTTTTTAAAAGTCTCGGATTGATCGATTGATCGAATGTAATCTTCAATCGATCGAATATCGCGAATAAGGTTTTTAAAATATTGTTCTTTGACTGATTCAAAACACTTTTTCAAAAGTTTTCAAATTTNTGTTCAATTAGGTTCAATTGATCAAATTGGCTTGTTGTTTTGATAAAATTGGTCATTCTAATCTGTTTTCAACACCGTGTGATGATCAATTTATCAAATTTGTTTCAAAACATTCAAGTGGTTTTTCAAATTTTTTAGGGTTCTGTTAGAAATCCTATGCTCAAGCCAATTTTGTGAAATTGAATTTATTTTGAACTTTGTTTACTACATTAGTACATGCATCATATCATTATAATTGTTCATGCATCATATAGATTTTTATTCTATATTTTTTTTTTGGTGCTAACTTGTAGTCTACCCTTGGTTTTTTTTTTTGGTTCTCTTCTTGTGTCTTTGTCCTTTCCTTAGCATCATGTCTAGGAAGACTAGAGCTCATAGGTCTGTTCCCTCACATTCAGCACCCTCACCTTCTTTTGACCGTGAGAAGTTTTTGAGTGAGAAAAACCAAGAGATTTTTGAGAAGCTGAACCTTAGGAGGAAGATATGGGCTGAGCGTTCTGTTCTTTTAGATGAGCTTGATCCTGCCATTAGGACAAATTTTGAGCGTTAGGGTTGGTTATCTTTGTTGGATGTTTCTGATCCTCCTCCTCCAGCTACCTTGATTAGAGAGTTCTTTTTGAACATCTCTATCCGCGTCTATGATTCCAACACTTTAGTAAAGAGTTGGATACGAAGTGTAGAGTATACCATTACTCCTACTATAGTGGCTGATGCTCTAGGGGTACATGTGGTCCACCACTCTGTCTATCCTTATGATGTGTCTCCTCCTTTGAGTGATGTCATGTCATACATCACTGGGTCTTCTATCCAATGGGGTTCTGATCCTAGGATCACCACTGCTGAGCTATTTGAATTGCATTATCTTTTCTTTAGGATAGCCTGTCATTCTATCTGGGCCATTTCTCATCTTCACACTATTCCTCTTGAGCGGTGTGTGTTTTTGTACGTTCTTGTTACTGATGCTCCTATTAGTTTTCCTCATTTATTCCTTTGTTCCTTGAACGATGTTTATAGGAGTTCATCTTCTTCTCATGCCCTTGTCCATCCTATTTTCATTCATAGGATTTTGCTTTATCTTGATCTTAGTGGTTTCCCTTCCTCTGAGCCCGTTTATGTTATTGCTCCCATAGGTGCGTCTTTTCTTAGACAGAGGGCTGCTCATCTTTGAGCTGGCTCTAAACACCCTAGGTTTGAGCCTTCTGGTAGCGCACCTTCTCCTTCTTCTTCTATAGGTCCTGCTGGTGAGGATGTACCTGATCCAGTTGGTGATGCTCTGCTGCTGATGTTCCTCCACCTCTTTCGGATGACTTTGATATTTGTCATACTTTGGAGACTATCATGATCGTTTAGGTGGCTCATAGTTAGATTTTGGTGGACTTGCTTGTCGAGATTCGTGCCTTGCGAGCTGACTTAGCACATCTGCGTTCACCCTCACCACTTTCTTTTGATGATGGCATGTGATTGTCTTTTGGCATTCCGTCACAAAAAGGGGGAGTAGTTTTTGTAGAGGAGTTTTTGTAGTTAGGGGGAGTTTATTCTTTGTTTTGCGGAGCTAGTGGAGATATTAGATTGTATCTAAGTGCTTCACTTTATTTATCATTTTTGGGGCTATTCATGTTAGGGGGAGTTACATTGTTTTTGATATACATGATTTTTGTTTCTTGTGATTCACTGCTTATTGATTTATATTTATGAGTTATTCATTGATATATGTCTTTATTATGTGTTGTGTGAATCATACAAGAATGTTATACCTGTTGATTTACTGTTTTCTGTCACATATGCGTTTATGCGTTTGTTGAGTGTTTCAGGAATATACAGGTTGATTCAATTGAGCTGCTGTCTACACTTACAACTGGTGGATGGTAGTTAGGATTGAATTTGAGTTTATGAGCATTATTTTTGTAAAAGGCTTTTACTTGTAAACTTTAAGTTTTTTAATTTGTGTTTTGTCACGGATTGCTAAAGGGGGAGTTTGTTAGGTTCTAAAGACTTAGGATTTAATGTATTTAGAACTCTAAATTGTAATGTTGGCAAACCATGATCAAAACAATATGTTTAGTCTTGTTTAGGCTTGCTCAAAGTTATTTATTTTATGTAAAGTTGGAATCGAGAGGTTGCAGATGCATTGGTGCATTTCGGCCTGGCTCGATCGATCAAAAGTTAGACTCGATCGATTGAATCTCGGGAAAAATGTTTTTCTGCAGAATTTTCCAACTCAGCCCTACTTCATTAAATATTTTGGGTTTTCTGTTTTTACCTTAGGTATAAAAGGCAAAACCCTAGCCATGTTTTTGAGAGTTGCTCTGGATGTATTGTTGCTCATACATTGCGGTTTATGTGAATCTCTTGTGAGATCCTTGAGGAGTTTTCTTTCACATAAACTTAGGGTTTTCAAGGTAAAGATTACTTCAATATCTTGATGATCAACTCGGTTGCTGCCATTGGAGCTTAAAGAATAACAAGCGTGGGTGCTTGTATCTTGTAGAGAATCCAAGAAAGAAGGAGTCCGTGGATTCGGAGTTTGCACGTGGTTGTGTCAGTAAGTTCTACTGGTGGGTAGCATTAGGAAGTCAAGCGAGGAGCTTGTAAGTCCTTTTGTATGAACTTCGATTCTTTCAAGATAGTAGATTCAAGTTTACCTTGAGGATAGCTAGGTCAAATCCTCCCCAGGTTTTTTACTGGTTTGGTTTTCCTTGGTCATCATATCTTGTGTTATTTACTTTTCCGCTGCTTTATATTCTTGATATGATTGTATGTTTGTGATAATATAGAATTGCATAAATTGACTAAGTTAATCACTTGGCTAATTAACTAGGTTAATCTAGTTGGTTTAAGGGGTCTAAAAACCTTCAATTTATAAAACACACATGCCATAGTCAAAGATGGGATTGTGTGAGAAAAACAAATATAAAGGATTTGAAATGATTTACCTCACAAGCCATTTGTTGTAGGAAGCATGCCAGTTTTTCCAAAATCCTTCCAAGTTATGGCAATTATTAATACACCTTGGCATATTCTTTGGGGCCTCAATGCCACATATCTACTAGCACATAATTACAAAGAAATGAGCTCCTTCCTTGACGTATTTAGACACCAATGCTTAAAGGTTAAAGGTTACAGCTTTCTTCAACTGAACTTCAGATGGAGCTAATTAGGGCTAGACTATCCAGTGCAGATGTAAAAGAAAGCTGCAGTTCAGGATAAAATGAAGCCAAAAATTATAATTGCTAGTAACATACCAGTGACCAAAACCGAAAATAGCGCCAGATAAGAAAAAACTTCAGCCACATGAAGTTTAAGACCTGACCAGAATAAGAATAAATATTAAAAATGTATTACGATTATTTTGACCACTAAAATTGAGGAAACTTAAGTCAAAATAAATACAACCTACAACTCAAAAGGAAATTTCAACAAAGAGAATTAATATCATTTCCTTGTTTCTTTAGAATTTGCATAATTGCTCAAGGTTTCATGTAAAGCATGTCAATGCAAACCTTCTTTGCAGCAAAGGATAGGTCCTTACTCCTGACAAAATTTTTTGGCGTCATTCTCACTGACTTGAATAATTTTTAAGTTTCAGAACAATATTTGGTTCATAAGATTAAGGGAAGGATGAATTTTTATCCAATTTGGGAACCGTGTTCTACGATCCATCTGGAATTGTGCATAAGGGCATTTAGTATAACAGACTGAAAGTATGATGCCATATTCTATAAGAAGTATACTGATGACCACATCATGGATGTTCTGAAGGAGATATTTGGAGACAAATTATAGGATCCATGGAGCAATAATAAAAAAATTCCAACTTTTTTGAATATTGGAAGAGATATAGTAACCAGTACACTTTTTTCATGCTCATATATACAATAGCTGTAAGTGGTCTATATCTTGACACTTAATCTTGGCAAAATATTGACAAAGGTATCATTTATCATTTCCAAAATTATAGAGCTTAGGTTCCCAAGAAAATATGCACGCACACGCGCGCGCGCTCACACAGGGCTCTACTATGTCTTCTTATTCACGGATGAATTGTTTTCCTCATATAAAGTTCAGTGTTCTACCAATGACTTCTATTGTATATCCTAGAATCTAATCACAAGCAGGTAACATAATAAGATTCACCTCTTACCCCATATCCGATGATGAACACATCCATAGGAGATAACTGTTTCCACAAGCCACTAGCCATTGCAGAAAGAAATGTTATTACTAGACAATAAGATTGGACAGAAAAATCTAAAAAATAGGTGTACCCTTGAGTTTCTAAGAGACTCACCTGATTGCAAAGGCATTGTAATAAAAGAGATGTGTCATTAGCTCCATTAGGAGAAGACTGAATACCCAACACAAACCACACCAAGTCACATCTCTGACTGAATAATTATTCTGAGGTACATCTAGCTGCAAAAAATTTGCAGTAGAGTAGTAGACTACTCAATGAGTTTTCTGAGAACATTATAGAAAGGACTACTGTCTTCAACAGTTTAAATAAAAGATATCTAGTTGAGTTGATAATCCACTAGTACAAATGGTTTTTGCTATAGCTTGGAAAATTAGAAAGAGGAGCTAGCAACAAGGAGGGCTTCAAAAAAGTTGGGTTAGCTTAACAGTTCACAAGAAGGATCTGACTCCATTTAAAACTTAGCTATTGCTGCTAAATCCAGTAAAAGTTCAAATTTTTTAAAGTAAGTAAAAGTTCAACCATAGAGGATATCACTAAGACTACTTTTATGGAAATGGGACATTACTATGGAAACAAAAAGAAAAAGTATAATTGACATACAAGTCACATACCTGTGAAGCAAATGCGTTGAAGCTTATAATTGGCCCAGCAAGGTAGAGGGGAGCATATACCAAGTAACAAATGTATATACTTAAGGAATACTTGTCATCTGGGACACTTCTCTCCTGGAGAAGCACAACAAAAGTCATGAAAAAGAAAATATTTTCAGGTAATTAACAAAACCAATTTTAAAAAAGATAAAATAAAAATTTTGTTCAGATGAAGCAAATAAATGGATAACAGCAACTATAAAAATGATGGTCTCATGCTTAATTGCAGCTAATAAGTTAACATGTAAAAGTTGGTAGCAAGTTTTTCCTGACTTACAAATATGGCAACGCTGAACATGCTTCTGCAAATACCAGAATGTAGAATGTGAAAATCAGCAAAGTCGGTTTATTAAGTAGGAATGTTTTAAATCGACGATAATCATTTGTATAAATGGAAAAATCTTAAGCAAGCATGTGTTTTAGTGAACCCAGGAACCATATATACTTCAGGGTACAAATAATCAAATAAACCATATTACAAACAATAAAATCTGACAGATATATGAGAAAATAAAATGTCAGGAACATGACAGTGTACTAGATATAATCACATAAATACTGTAAGCTGGTAGTTGGCAAGCACGTGAAAGCTCCACCAGAACATAAAATTCCAGTATTGACACAGAGTAGTGACAAAATATGAACTCTCTAAAGAAAATGAAAAAGTTGATGAGTGCTGATACTAAACCATAACAAGAGATGCATATATATTTTCGTTGGATGACGAAAGAGTAGAAGGCGATGGCGTATACTATCAGAATAAATAGCTCTCTTTTATCGCTGCTGCTACTTTCCATTTTCTTCTTCATCTCCATCTCTGCTTTCTGATTATAGCTGTAATTGTAAAATACAAGGAGAAGAAGCTTTCTTTCTCTTTCTTCTTCTTCTTCATTCACTTTGACTTTGGCTGCAAATAAACGACATGACGTTCTTGTTTTGTTTTGTTACACCAGTAATACCGCATGTATGTCGTTTGGCCCAACCAATGTTTTCTCTTTTCTTTTTCCTTTCGGTATTGTATAATTTGTGTATATGCCCCTGCCTACTGTGTATACAAAACTTACT
Organism: Quercus suber; assembly: GCF_002906115.3. Classification (NCBI taxonomy): domain Eukaryota; kingdom Viridiplantae; phylum Streptophyta; class Magnoliopsida; order Fagales; family Fagaceae; genus Quercus; species Quercus suber. The sequence continues at coordinate 155,307 of NW_027069775.1, read as the reverse complement.
TTTAAATTATTATTGATGAAGTCTGAAAAATCACCATTGAATTACACGTCGCTCACATGCTCAAAAAATCACCTGCACAGCAAGAAAGAGAAAAACCTACAGAGAGCACTGGTGTGGTGCCGGCCAAATACCCTCCGAAAGTCAAGTTAGAATCTTTTACAACTCCAGAGTGCTAGAGAGGGTCGATTATGCGTACCTTGATTTGTGAGGGTATTGGGGTTTTTGTAGTAGTCGAAAGTTGACATTTTTTACTTGGAGTCGAAGTCCTTTCCTTGTAGAAATCATCTTTAAGAGTCCAAAACGTGATGGACAAGTCTTTTCCTTATAGAGAAGATCTTCATCAATGTACGTAATCTCTAGAATCCCCCTTGCATTAGGATTCTGTTTAAGATTTTATGATAATGGGCCGCAAGTATTCCTATCAAGAGGTCCTAGCCGGCCCATGGCCAATCAGTCCATCCTTTGTTCATCCGTCCACTCCGGATCTGTCCTCAACAGGTCTTGCATATAATAGGCTCGTCTATTTTTCAGCCCATAAACAATAAACAGCCCGATTCGTTATACTAGATTTCGTAGCCGTACATTTTTCCCCTTTCAGTTGTCCCCTCACTCGATGGATCCATCATACATAAGCAAACGGACTCATGGGGTGACGGTTCAAAGTCTCAATCAATTGACTATGATACATAACTCCGCGAGCTTATCCCCGTACACTAACAGGTTTAGCAATAACACATTTATGACCCATGCCACGTGTCACTCTTTCAACGACTGTTGTTTTAGAACGAGGTGTCGCTTCATCTTCTGTGCACCTCTTCTATAAATAACAGCCCCTTCGCCTCTCATTTTTCTACTTTTTACTGAAAAATATTGTCAGAGCGCGTCCGTCACACCTGTCAGAGACCACTTCGTTCACTCCTGTACCCGTCGTCTGCAATTTCCTTTGCTCATTCCATAATTTTGGTAAGTAATCTTTTATCCGTCATCTTTTTAATTTTCATTTACTTTTTGGTATTATATATATATATTTTCTTAGACTTTATGCCCTCGTCACTCTTTCTAAACCCGTCAGAGTCTTAGGTTTTGTCATTACATGTAGGCCATGTCTAGTGCGTCAAGTAACTAGTCGGTCATCCGTGATGGGGCGGACTACGAAGAGGTATATCTGTCAGGTCCCAAAGACCAAGACGATCTGAGCGAGGAGAGTAGTCCGTCTTCATCCTCCCCATCCTCAACAAATGAGGATATGGAGATGATTAAAATAAAGGAGGGTTCCGCTGATGAAGAAGAGCAAATAGTTAGATCCGTCGTAGGAGTTGATGGACTTAGAGAGTTCATCATGCTTCTAGAGTGGACGGTGAATGCCTTTACATCCACCATTTAAGAACCTCATTTTAATACCCTTAGGGCCTGTTACCAAATCCCAGATTACATCCCCCTCCATCTGCCCTACAAGTTAGAAAAATGCTATTATGAAGGAGTGGATGGTGTCGGGGTGTATGAACAGATGCTCAAGGTAGGCCTCAGGTTCCCTTTAAGTTCCTTACATTGTGAACTCCTCAAATACCTAGGTTTATCCGTCAGCCAGATATCCCCTAACGCCTGGAAGGTCTTCATAGCAATGGAGGTCGTGTACGGAGCCATGTCAGACGGTAGAAAAAGGCTGACGATAAGGGAATTCCTTCACTGCTACCGTCTAGACGAGATAGATAAATCAAGGGGGATGTATAGTTTCGTTCCTAGGAGCCCCATCCTAAAAGTGATCTATGAAACCTCAGACTCAAATAGAGATTGGAAGAGCCGTTATTTTTTCATTGAGGGAGACGGTTGGATGTGTTATCCAGGGAAAACGAATTATATGCCCGTCGACACAATTTGGGGCATTTTAAACCCATCTGGTATGAATCCATCATATAGCAATTACTATGAGTTTATTTAATATTTATTGCATTTTTAACGTCCGTCTTCTTTGGCACAGTTCGACGGCGTCCACTAATCACTCTCGAGGAGTTCAGTTTCCTTGAGAAAATTTTTGCAAAGTCAAAACCAGAGGAACGGACTTAGGCTAAGCTCGTCAACCTCAACACCATCCATTGGTACTGTGACGGGCCCGAGCCAACTCCAGTGGCACTCAAGTACGAAGAGCGCACCCGTCATCGTAAGTCCGTTGTTCCTTCTTGATCTTTTTTTTGTTTTGGACACCCGTCTACCTCTTCAGAGATGGACGACGCTAAAAAGAGAGCGGCTATCAGACTACAAGCTACCAAAAACAAAGAAGCCTGAGCGGACGCTATGGGGACGGGCTTCAGCAAACAAACACTTAAAAGGAAACAGCCATCAAAGGGTGACCGTGCACCCAAACAGCCCAAGGTTTCCCTGGAGCCCGTCGTTGGCTTGATGGCTGGGGGGCCTAAGACGGTCACCCCTGTAAAGCATGGGGCTGGTAAGGGCCTAATGACAGGTCCGTTTGGTAGCCAGAAGAAACTACCCGTCCTACTCCTCGAGGATTCCAAGTACGCCCTTGAGAGGCTCTTGTCCATCATAACCACTGATGACTATGAGGACTTGGGAAACCACTCGGCGGAGGCGATGGGAGAGACGGCCCTTTTCAGTATTGCACAGGTAACTCATCCGTTGTCATATAGTCCGTCCTTTCCCCCTTCTCTTTTGCCTTTCATATTTAACTTATGTTTTCTTCCAGGCCATGATTATGATGAAAGACATGATGGGATGGTGGCTCAACCATGAGACGACCCTAGACCGTGTACGTGAGAAGGCCAAGGTGACGGAGGGCGAGTTGCTCGAGCTCAAGACCTGGAAGGTCGTCTAAGAGCAGAAACTAAAAATGGCTAAGACGGCTAATGATGAATGTATCAAGCTGACGGACCGTCTGAAGAAAGCTCTGGAGGAGAAGGACAAGGAGGTCCGTCAAGCTAAGGAGGTCGCGATACGCGAGTATCATGACTCTGACACCCTGATCATGGAACTGAGCCTTGCATACAACGACGGTTTTGACGATGCCATTTGTCAGGTGAAGACTTTGCATCCCGAGATGGACTTGTCAACCGTCTCTATTACTGCCCCCGAGCAAACATTCGTTCAACCCATCCAATCAGATGATACAGAAGTTCTCTTTAGCAAGAACCCTCCCATCTGTGAAGCTCCTGTTGACCAGACGGTCGTTGAAAGCGATCCTAAGGATGATCAGGCCTGTCATGGCGAGGAAAGAGATACGCCTGCTGAAAATCTGTAATAACTTAGTTTTTTTTTTTTTTTTTTTTTTTTAAGAAAAAAGTGTAGAAAAATTTCTGATTCACCGTCATGTTTTGGGGCTTTTGAACATTGCCCTTCTAGGGCTTTTCTTTATATATTTGCTAAACTCTGCAAGGTCGGTCGACCTTTATTTTATTCTTGTGAAATGCACCCGTCTTACTTTATTCGAGTATATTTTTGTTTTTCATGGATTTTGGATCTTAACACTTTTAGATAGATTCCGTCCAGTTTATGCGCTTCGTCCATTTCTTTTTTATACTATTGGGATGATCCGTCTAGTCTTGTGGACGTAGGTTTTATCCGTCCATTGTTTGGACTCAAATTTTCATCATCTTTGGATGATCCGTCCATCCTGTGGATTTTGTATATTTTTTGGACTTTTAGGGGTTATTATCCTCTTAGGATGATCCTTCCATCTTGTGAACTTATCCGTCCATTTTCTGGACTTCAAAAAGTCATCATCCTCTCAGGATGGTCTGTCCATCTTGTGGACTTAGCTTTTTATCCGTCCATTATCTGGACTTTAAGAGTCATCATACTTTAGGATGATCCGTCCATCTTGTGGACTTAGCTTTTTACCCGTCCATTCTTTGGACTTTAAGAGTCATCATCCTCTTAGGATGATCTGTCCATCTTGTGGACTTAGTTTTTTACTCGTCCATTCTTGGACTTTAAGAGTCCTCATCCTCTTAGGATGATCCGTCTATCTTGTGGACTTAGTTTTTTACCCGTCCATTCTTTGGACTTTAAGAGTCATCATCCTTTTAGGATGGTCCGTCCATCTCGTGGACTTAGCTTTTTATCCGTCCATTCTCTGGACTTTGTAGCTATCATCCTATTAGGACGATCCGTCCATCGTGTGGACTTAGTTTATATTCGTCCATTTTCTTAAGTAGACAACAAACATTGTCGAGTCTGAATATTCCTCTTATTAATTAAATGAAAACTATATGTTTGTAACAAGCCAAAAAATACCTGCCCCCTTGGGCTTAAAAAGGTACTTATAGAAAGAATCGTTTGAAGTAAAAACTAGGAAAACTAAATGATAAACTGGGAAATTGGGAAGTGTTGATGCTTTTCATATCTTCACACCGTCTCTACTGGTAGTATTTTCGAAGGTGCTCTGTGTTCCATGGGTGTTGTAGCTTCCGTCCGGCCATGGTTTCGAGGTGGTAGGTCCCCTTCCTCTGCCATGACGAGATCTTGTAGGGTCCTTCCCAGTTGGGGCCAAGCTTTCCTTGTGAAGGATCTTTAGTTGCCCCCATTACCTTCCATAGCACAAGATCTCCGATCTGAAAATCTCTGTGTCTGACATTAGAGTTGTAGTATTTTGCCATGAGGTTCTGGTATCGCGCCAACCTCTGCTCTGCTGTAGCCTTGACTTCGTCCACCAGGTCTAGCTAAAGCCATAAGGCCTCTTCGTTCTTATCCTCGTTGTAGTTCTCCACCCGATAGCTCGTAAGCCCTACCTCGTTGTGACTTCGACTTGCCCATTGGCCTGTGGATGAGCGGGTGACAAGTGGTGATTCCTAATACCTAGTTCCAAACAAAAGTCTTTAAACACATTGTTGTTGAATTGCTTTCCGTTGTCGGAGACGAGCACTCTGGGTATCTCGAACCTGCATATGATATTCCTCCATACAAAACTTCAGATGTTCCTCTTCGTGATAGTTGCCAGGGCTTTTGCCTCCACCCACTTAGTGAAATAGTCGATCCCAACTACTAGGAATTTTAGCTGCCTTGCTGCCGTCGGGAAGGGGCCCATGATGTCTAGTCCCCATTGGGCGAATGGCCAAGGGGCCGTCATAGGTGTCAGCTCCTCGGTTGGTTGCCTGATCAGGTTGCTGAACCTTTGACATTTGTCGCAAGTCTTGACGTAGGCTTATGTGTCCTTTTGCATTGTAGGCCAATAATACCCTGCTCGGATCAATTTGTGTGCTAAGGATCGTGCCCCTAAATGGTTTCCACAGATACCCTCGTGGACTTCTCTCATTACGTAGTCTACTTTCTCGTGGCCCAAACACCTTAGGTACAGTCTTGAGAATCCCCTTTTGTATAAGACATCATTGATCATTACAAACCGTGAGGCTTGGACTTTCAGTTTCCTGGCTGCGTCTCTTCCGTCTGGTAACGTGCCCGTCTTCAGGTATGCTATTAATGGCGTAGTCCAATTGTTTTCGAAATTCACCTTCTGCACTTTTGTTCCGTCGTCAATAATTGAGAAATTTTGGATAAACGACAATACCTGATCGGGGACTGTCATAAACTCTACAGAGGCTGCTTTTGTCCGACGCTCGGCACATTCGTTCTATTCCCTTGGGATTTGGACGAATGTGACTTTGAGGCTGCCGATCTGATTCTTGACTTCTTCCAGGTACTTCTTCATCCTTTCACTTCTGCACTCGTAGACGCCGTTAATCTGACTGGTTATTACTTAAGAATCGCAATGTACGACCATGTCCTCGGCACCTGCTGCCTTTGCGAGGTCTAATCCCGCCACCAATGCTTCATATTCGGCCTCGTTGTTAGTCGTTGGAAAGTCTAGCCAAATCATGCACTCGATTTTATCTTCGTCAAGGGTTTGAATTACCACACTGGCACCTCCAGCTTGCCTGTTTGAAGATCCGTCCATGTGGATGCTCCATTGTCTGAGGGCGTCTGCCCCCTTGTCTTCTGTTTGAGTGTACTCGGCAATAAAGTTTGCCATTGCTTGCACCTTTATTGCAGTTTGCGGTCGATAATATATGTCAAACTCGCTTAGCTCTATTGCCCACAGAGCCATTCTTCTAGCAGCTTCAGGGCTGCTCATTAATCTTTTCAGGGGTTGATCCGTCAAGACTATGATGGTATGGGCCTGGAAATACGATTTGAGTTGTCGGGCTGCAGTTACCAGCGCGAAGGCGAGCTTCTCCATCTGGGGGTACCTTTCTTCAGCCCCTCGGAATCCCCTACTTATGAAATAGACGGGTCGCTGAGTTCTTTCCTCTTCTCTTACTAAGGCCGCGCTTACCACTGCCCGCGAAACCGCTAGGTACAAATAGAGTTCTTCCCTTGGTTTAGACGGGCTGAGCAATGGTGGAAAGGCAAGGTATTTTTTCAGGTCTTCCAATGCCTGCTGACACTCGTCCGTCCACTTGAATGATTTCCTCAAAGTGCGGAAGAACGGTAGACATTTTTCCGTTGCTTTAGAGACGAACCTGTTCAAGGCCGCAATTTTGCCATTCAAGCTTTGCACATCTTTTACCGTCCTTAGCGGTTCTAGCTTCATGATAGCCCGTATCTTTTCTGGGTTGATCTCTATACCTCTTTGGGATACCATAAATCCAAGAATTTTCCCGTCTTTACTCCGAACACGCACTTGCTTGGATTCAGCTTCATGTTGTATGATTGAAGGGTGTCGAAAGTCTCCTGGAGGTCATTCAGGTGGTCATTTTCGCGCAGGCTCTTGACCAATATGTCATCAACATAGACTTGTACGTTCCTCCCAATCTAGTGCGCAAACATTTTGTTCATTAGTCTTTGGTACGTCGCCCCCGCGTTCTGAGTCCGAATGGCATCACCTTATAGCAAAAAAGTCATTGGCTGGTGACGAAAGACGTTTTCTCTTGATCAGCTTCCTTCATCTTGATCTGACTATAGCTTGAAAGGCATCCATAAAACTTAGGAGCTGGTGTCTGGCCGTTGAGTTGACCAGAGCATCTATCCGCGGGAGGGGGTAACTGTCCTTCAGGCATGCCTTGTTGAGGTCCGTGAAATCGACGCACATTCGCCACTTCCCGTTAGCCTTCTTAACCATGACTACATTCGCCAACCATTCTGGGTAATATACTTCCCGAATGAAATCTGCCTCAAGTAGTTTCATGACCTCTTCCGCTATCGCTCGGTCTATAGGGATTAGGTTCTTCTAAAAAAAAATTATTTGCTAAATCCACTATTGGAATAATTTTATATCCTACAATTACCTTTCTTACCAAATATTAGTGTGATCTATTCTTTCTTTCAAATATTATGGTAATTGGACATTAAAAGCTCACTAATCTATGAAAAAAAATTTAGAATTTTTTTTGGGTATTCTTCAACACAATAAAACAAAAAATTTGTGGTTGTTTGTCGTGCTATTTTTTTATGGAACTCAAGTTATATACAAAATTGGTGGCTATTTTTCATGGAACTCGAGTTATACGGCAATCTCTAGTTTCACAAACTCAAGTTTTAAAAAAGTGATAAATCCCTAATTATTTTCCAAAGAGTAATAAATCTCTACACATTTTGCTAAATAGTAGTACTTGGCTATTTTGACTTTAAAAAATGTATAGATCCATGTTTTTTTTTTTTTTTTTTGGAGTTTAACACATGCTAGCGCTTTGATTTGAGGTGGTTTTGCCTAAAGTTTTGAATTATTAAATTTTATTTTAAATTAGACTTAAGTATAATTTGTCCTTTAAAGTTTAGAGTTTTGTCCATTCAAAATTTTAAATTACATACATGATTTTTATTTTCATATGCTGCTATCATTCTTTTTCTTTTTTCTTTTTTGATACAAGATAGAATTCTACTTTAACCTAATCTATGTGTATATATGTGTGAAGCTTCCTCTTGAAAACTTGAATCTTAGCACTTGCCCACCCACCCCCCCCCTCCCACACTTTACAAACACTTATATTTATGGAATGACTATCATGCCAAGGATACGTGGGTATTCATTTCTATTAGTAGTTTGACCATCTAGTAGTATTCATGTTTAATAACTATTTAATGAAATTACTTGCTCTAAAATTTGCTGAATTTCATTGTAAAAGGTAGAAAAACAAATTATGAATGGTCAATTTACTAATAAAAATAAATAATATGGTCAATATAAAAACGGAATCAAATATGAAAGGTAAAATGAATTTGAAACACAGAGCTAAAATGTTATTGAGAATTTAGTAAAGTAGAAATAGTTGTAACTTGTAAGGTAATCTTATAGATTTTTATTATGATTATTTGTTTTCCTCTCGGACAATCCACTATAGTAAGGAATAACTTACATCCAATTAACTATTAAGCTTAAAGGAATGTATTTTCTGTTGTGTTTAGAAATTTGTTAGTTTTAGTATCAAATCAAAACCCTCATGCATACTCCCATCGATGGCTAGTTGTTTTGCAGGAAGAATTAATATATATATATATATATATATATATATTTTGGCTTTTGTGAGAGGGGAGTGAGAGACTAGGAAATGGGAGAAGACGCCTATTGGGCTACAAGCCCATTGAACAATTCAAGTTTTTAGAGTCTTGGCCTTACTCGCAACTCCAAGGTTGAAAAATACCCTTTCAACTCAAAGTAAAAAATATTTCACCGTATGTAGCACTTCTTTTATACCTACCTAAAATCTAGGTAATACAACTGCATACGGGTCTGAAGTTCTGGTTAAATAAGATCCAACTTTGACTCTATCCTAAGGACATTTGTTAGCATTTTTTAAATAGAAAACTAGCCAAGCAGCCATAAACTCCAATCAAACTTGAGAAAAGTAGATACCCATATTGTTTTGATATTCAATCCAGCTGTAACCTATTGGCTGCTTAATATATAAGCCAATGACGGTTGTCATTCCCAAGTCAATTTTGAAGTGTTCTTCTATCATTTTTTTTTTTTTTTTTTGCCGCGTGTTCTATCCGTCAACTCTATTTCCTGCTCTCCCCTATGATTGCTGCATTCATGTGAATTACGCTGAGAGATCAAATTTATTAATATATGTATACTATCTTTGAATTGTTTCAATTTTTTTTTTCTCAAATGAAAGTGATAGTTGTGACAAATTTTTAAAGAGCTATGACACGCGTTTACCATTGCTTCACGGAGGAGAACATGTGTTCCGTTCCTGTCAATGTTTCTTGTGTTGTTAGTTAAGCCTATGCTATCAATTTTAATTGGTCATCCAAGTTAAGGAGTATATATATATATATATGTTGGACTTTCTAATTTATAAACATATCTTCGGCAATTGGTATATGGCAATATAATTAATGCAAGTAGGAAGATGAACTTCGATGCAGGATCTTTACCAACAATCTGCCACTTTATTTATTTGTTTATAAACATATTTTGGCTTAAGAGTCTTGTTGGATAGTCACATAAGTAATTTTATACGGACAAAACTTGCTGTACAATTAATCATGTACTTCATGGACAGTTAATTAAACATGGAACTCACAATGAATTTGCAGATGGGCATCATATTATATATATAGAGATTTGACTTTGCCTATGCTACTCTTCCACTGCTTTTTCATGAACTTCATTAATGCATATATGTTTTTAAGTTTTTGTAATGCTTTAGGTGATACAATTGTTTCTCGAGATTACATTTAAGATAAAATATGCGTCAGATGATGTATCAAGCTAGCTAGAATTTAATAAGTTTCAGTTCTATAAGACTAACGTCGGGAAAAAAAAAAGAGAGGACAGTATCGCAATGAGAAATAAATAACTGCGTTCAATTAATTAGTTGATGGTAATTATTTATTTACACCATGACAGTACATTTCATACAACGCAGATACAAGCTGGATTGCACTGTCATTGGATATAGCACAGTCAACCATCACAGTGAGGTTATATATATAGCTGATGGCAATGAGCTGACACTCATTAGAATGCATGCAAGAACTGCATTCACGTAGCTAACGCAGACATTTGATACAATATATACAACACAGATATATAGAGATACAGATTAAGGCACTCTCAATATAATTCTTATAGGATGGAGCGCGTTCTGCCATCATTGTAAGGATAGGCAGTGAAAATGAGCTTACACTCCTTACAGGATGGAGGGCAAGGACGACATTCACGAAACTTGAACTCTTCGCAATATTCAGGAGGCTTTGGCGGTCCAACACTAATGATCGCCGGTACCTTTCCAATCTTCTTGAGATTCCTTACAACCAACACTGGTTCAACATCTCCTACAATAGTTAACATTCCCTTCTCTCCATCCACGGATTCTTCATCTATACCTGTTCGACCACAAAACGTACAACTGAATTGTTAGCAGAAAATTTATTTTTGGCCAATATATTTATTAGGCAAACATCAGCTATGTTCTTTACCTGTAAGCTTGGTAACAGCTTTCAGTACATCGGTCTTGCAAATCTGACAGTTAATGTTGACTTTTATCACGATTTTCTGTGGCATGAAATGAAAACAAATTAAGAAACTTGAATAAAAATGCACGCAGAAGCTAGTGATAAGGGAAAAAATAGTATTTACTCAAGTTGGAACGTAAGCTGACGGTATAGGCAAAGCTGACGGCTTAAGCTGACGGTTGTAGTTAAAGCCGTCAGCTTCCGTTAAGCTTCCATTAACTAATTGGCAGGGATTTGTTTAACGTGCAAAACGCACATAAAGGTTGACGCCACGAACAAGCTGACGACGGTAATGCTGAAGGGACTGGCATAAAGCCGATGACTCTGATATGAACTTTCCTTGGCCTCCATGCCTGGATATATAAGGAAATGCCTTGCAACCTAAGATTAGTGTTAGTCTCCTACATGGAAAGGATTCCGTAATATACGCTCGCAGAGATTCTTATAAGGAAAGGACTTCTAATCTAAGGAGGAGAGGTCAACCTTCTACTACTATAAAAACCTCAATACCCTCACAAATTAAAGTACACATAATTAAACTCTTTCTAGCACTCTAGAGTTGTAAGAAATTCTAACTTGACATTTGGAGGGTATTTAGCCGGCACTACATCGGTGCTCTCTGTTAGGTCTTCTCTTTTCTTTGTGTAGGTGATGTTTCGAGTGTGCGAGCATTGTGTGGCTCATTGGTGACATTTTAAGCATCATCAATTGGTGCCGTTTGTGGGGAACATTCATATTGTAGTTTCCTGGACAAGAGAGTTGCATGGTGCTCACTCGCTCGATGGCAACCACAAATGACGTTCGAGAAGAGAAACCACCCACAACCATCCTCGAGAGACAAGTCCAAACTCTCGTCGCTGCCGTGGAACGCCTCACCAAGCAAAACCACGACCTAGAAGAACAGCTGCGGTAGAAGAATGCAACACCGAACAACCAGAAGGATGATCAAGAGGGGACCAGCACCGAGAGAAGGAACCAGGAGGAACCCGAAGGTAGTAATGTTCCGAACCAACAAAAGCGACAGGAGACCAGCCGTCCCTTCGGTTTTGACACGGCCCCCTCTTACATGGTCGCAGAGATGCAATTGATGAAGGAAAGGATGGATCTTATGATGAACACCCGTAAAGGACAGGTGTTTAGCGACCTTGACGATTTGGTTCACCGAACCGATTCGCCATTCACTACCTCTGCCAACTCTTTCCCCCCACCACAGAAGTTCCGCATGCCGCAGATCGAGAGCTACGATGGAGCCAAGGACCCGCTTGATCACCTAGAGACCTTTAAGATCTTGATGCATCTTCAAGGAGTAGCGGACGAGATCATGTGCAGGGCCTTCCCTACGACGCTGAAGGGCCCTGCGAGAATTTGGTTCAGCCGGCTGACGCCTAACTCTATCATCACCTTTAAAGAGCTGAGCACCCAATTCACTTCGCACTTTATTGGAGGGCATCGATACAAGAAGTCTACTGCATGCCTGATGAGTATCAAACAATGGGAGGATGAAACGTTGAGATCTTACATAGCTCGCTTTAATAAGGAAGCGCTCTCGATCGACGAGACCGATGACAAAATACTCGTGGTAGCTTTTACGAATGGCCTAAGGAAGGGTAAGTTCTTATTTTCATTATATAAGAATGACCTGAAAACTATGTCAGACGTGCTTTACAAGGCCACAAAGTATATGTATGCCGAAGACGCTTTACTAGATTGCGAAGAAAAACCCAAGAAGAGAGAAAGGCAAGAGGATACCCGACAGGAAAAAGGGCGGAAGATGGCGAGGACTGGAGAGCGAAGGGATGACAGGTGCTCTAAGCCCCCTACGGGGAGATTCATAAACTTCACCCCACTAACCACCCCAATCGACCAAGTCCTTATGCAAATCAAGGACGAGGGGGCATTGACTTTCCTTGGAAAGCTGAAGGGAGAACCCAACAAGCGGTCCCGAGATAAATATTGTCGCTTCCACCGCGACTACAGACATGACACGACCAACTGTTATGATTTGAAACAGCAATTTGAAGCCCTCATTAGGCAAGGGAAGTTGCAGAAGTTCGTTAGCAAGCCCCTCGACGAGACAATAAGCGTCTGAGACAGCCTTTAGGAGACATAAGGATGATTGTAAGAGGCGCGGCTGCCAACGGCCTATTAAAAAGGGCTCGAAAGACTTATCTTAAAATGGTCCAGAACGTTTACCTCATTGGTGTCATTCCGAAGATGCTACGAGTTGACAATCCCCACATCGGCTTCTCGAAAGAAGATGCCCGACGCCTCTACCATCCGCATGACGATGTGCTTATCATTAGCATCCAGGTAGGGGACTATAACATGTACCGGGTCTTAGTCGACAACGGGAGCTCCGCGGATATTCTCTACTACCCTGCATTCCAACAGATGCGGATTAGCAGAGAGCAACTAACCCCAGCCAACACTCCACTCGTTGGGTTCGATGGAACTAAAGTGTACCCCTTAGGTGCGGTCACATTGTCGGTTACCATTGGAGATTACCCCCAACAAATCACTAGGGACGTTACGTTCCTTGTGGTTGATTGCTCCTTTGCCTACAATGCCATTATTGGAGGATCTACCTTTACCTCCTGGAAGGCCGTAGCTTCGACCTATCACCTGATGATTAAATTCCCCACTGAGTACGGAGTAGGAGAATTGCGAGGGGACTAGATAGCTGCATGCGAATGCTACATTGCAATGCTGGAGATGGACGACTATTTGCAAACCATGAGCATAGAAGAACAATGAACGGAGGCAGAACTAGTAGAGAGGCTCAAGGAGATATCCCTTGACAGCTCCAGGACGGACAGGACCACCAGGCTCAATACTCTCGTAAGCCCGACGATTCGCTCGACACTCGTAACTTTCCTTAAGGAAAATCAAGACATGTTCGCCTGGAGCCATGAGGACATGCCAGGAATTGACCCTTCAGTCATGGAGCATAGGTTGAATGTGTGGCCATCCTGTCCACCTGTTCGACAGAAGAAGTGAGTCTTCGCCTAAGAACGAGACCAAGCGATAGCAGAAAAAGTCAGAAAGCTACGAGAGGCAGGCTTCATTAGGGAGGTATACTATCCCGACTGGTTAGAAAATGTAGTGATGGTCAAGAAAGCCAACGGGAAATGGAGGATGTGCGTGGACTTCACCGACCTGAACAAAACCTGCCCTAAAGACAGCTATCTCCTCCTACGGGTCGACATTCTAGTAGACTTTACGGCCCAGCACAAGCTGTTAAGCTTCATGGACACTTTTTCTGGTTACAATTAAATTCGGATGCATGAAGTTGATCAGAGAAAACTTCGTTCGTAACGAGTCAAGGACTCTTCTGTTATAAGGTGATGCCATTCGGCTTAAAAAATGCGGGCGCGACATATCAGAGGCTTATGAATAAGATGTTTGCCCAGCAGATTGGGAGAAATGTCCAAGTCTACGTTGACGATATGCTGGTGAAAAGTCAAAGGGAGGAAGACCACTTGGAAGACCTCAAGGAAACATTTGACACTCTTCACTCTTACAACATGAAGCCCTTGCAGAGGTCAATGAGTAACCCTGAAGCTATTGGACGATTAGCATTATGGGCCATAGAGTTGAGCGAGTTCGACATCCAATATCGCCCACGAACCGCCATTAAAGGATAGATTGTCGCAGATTTCATAGCAGAATTCACCGATAGCGAGGATAGGGGGGCAGAGGAGTCTCTTCAATGGAGTATACATGTAGATGGATCATCCAACAGGCAAGCTGGGGGAGCCAACATCGTAATACTAACACCTGAAAGGGACACGGTCGAGTGCATGGTCCGCCTTGATTTCCCTACCACCAATAATGAAGCGGAGTACGAGGCTTTAATAGCGGGGCTTGATCTCGGCAAAGCTATAGGAGCCGCAAACATGATTATTTACTACGACTCTCAGGTCGTCACCAACCAGATAAACGAGGACTACGAGTGTCGAGGCGAAAGAATGAAGAGATATCTTGACCAAGCAAAAACGAGGGTAGACGAGCTAAAGGCCAAAATCATACAGATCCCTAGGGAAAAGAACAAGCAAGCCGACCGCTTAGCCAAAGCCGCCTCAGCCGAACATATGATCACCTTGAACAGTGTACTATCCTTTGTTTAGCTCTCTCCACTAATAGATTCCATCGATGTGTAGGAGATAGACTCCAAAATCAATTGGACTACACCGTTAGTCTCTTACTTGAAGAATGGTGCATTACCAGACGGAAAGGAGGCTGCAAGAAAGCTGAAGGTCCAAGCAGCGAGCTTCGTCTTAATAAGAGACGTCTTGTACAAAAGAGGTTTCTCCTGCCCATTCCTGAGATGATTAGGTCCTGAAGAAGCAGATTACGTCATGAGAGAGGTGCATGAAGGAATTTGCGAAAATCATTCAGGATCAAGATCACTAGTGCATAAGCTAGTACGAGCAGGGTACTTTTGGCCAACCATGCAGAGGATGCCGAGGCTTATGTGAAAACCTGCGACAAGTGTCAAAGGTTCAGCAATATTATTAAACAACCACCCGAAGAACTGACCCCAGTGACGGCTTTGTGGCCGTTCGCTGAATGGGGACTAGACATCATAGGGCCATTCCCTACGGCAATGCGATAGCTAAAGTTTCTAGTAGTAGGCATCGACTACTTTACAAAGTGGGTGGAAGCTGAAGCCTTGGCCACCATTACAGAGAAGAATGTATGGAGTTTCGTTTAGAGATGTATCATATGCAGGTTTGGCATCCCAAGAGTCTTAGTCTCGGACAATGGGAAGCAATTTGACAACGACTCCTTCTGGGACTTTTGCTCATAGTTGGGAATACGGAACCACTACTCCTCCCCCGCCCACCCTCAAGCTAACGGATAGGTCGAAGTTACGAACCGATCCTTGCTCAAGATTATCAAGACTCGGCTCGAAGGGGGCAAAGGGTATATGGCCTGAAGAGCTGCCAAGCATACTTTGGGCATACAGAACAACAGCGAGGACACCCACAGGAAAGACACCATTCTGGCTAACATATGGGAACGAAGCAGTCATCCCAACCGAAGTCGGACTCATAAGCTATGGGGTGTATAACCATGATGAGAGCAAAGAAGCTATACGTCTACAACTCGATCTAATAGATGAAGGTAGGGTGACAGCAGAACAAAGGCTTGCGAGGTACCAGGACTGCATGGCAAAGCACTACGATTCTCGGGTACGACACAGAAGCTTCCAAGTTGGGGACCTCGTCTTAAGGAAAGTCGTGGGCGCTGTAAGAGACCCGACCCAAGGAAAACACAGCCCAAATTGTGAAGGACCTTACCGAGTGACGGTGTGGCAGAGGAAGGGCACCTACCACCTGGAGACATTAGACGGACGAAAGCTGCCATATCCTTGGAATGCTGAACACTTACGAAATTACTACCAGTAGAAATGGCAACGTGAAGAACAACACCCCCCCCTTCATTTATAGTTTACCGTAGCAAATTTTAGTTATACTCCTCAAATTTATCATTTTAGTTTTTGCTACAATAAGCCCAAAGGGCGGACTTCCTTTTCTAGAAATACTTTTTTCTATAATGCATGGCAATAAGAGGAGTTTATTCAGAGCTACTGATTTCTTTTATTTACAAGTTCGTAAAAAGTAAACAACCTCAAATCCATAAGAAGCAGATAACTTCACTATCCAAAAACTACATAGAGATCTATAAATATCCCAAAGGGATAAAAAAAGTGTCAGCAATCAAAAGTTGACGAGATCAATAAATATCCCAAAGGGATAAAAAAGTGTCAGCAATCAAAAGGTGACGGGATCTATAAATTTCCCAAAGGGATGAAAAAGTCAGCCATCAAAAGCTGACAAGATCAATAAATATCCCAAAGGGATGAAAGTCAGCCACCAAAAGTTGACGGGATCCATAAATATCCCAAAGGGACAAAAGTCAGCCACCAAAAGCTAACTGGATCTATAAATATCCCAAGGGGATGAAAAGGTCAGCCATCAAAGTTGACGGGTTCATCAGAAGGTTAGCAAAATAACTAATAAAAGTAATAAACAAGTCCACCACTAATGAAGTAGACGTGGTCGTCAAAACAAACGAGGCTACAGGCTAACGAACTTCTTCAAGGTGGCCAAACATGCACTATATAAAAGGCAGAAAACGACGAAATTAACGTGCCTTACAATAAGATAAATTGTTTACAAATAGAAACCCAAAAATAAAGGGCTACTTAATGTTGTTTGCAAAATAAATGGAAAACACGAGACAAAGTCAAGCAGCAGGGGGATCAGCAGGGGCTCCGTCATCTTTCTTCTGAGGAGGAGGACTATCAACATTTATAGACACAACTGGAGTGAAATTAGCAGTAGGCTAGGTCAAAATGACGGCGCCATCATTTGCAAGGGAAGGCTTGACTTCAGGAGAGCCATCACCTTCACCAATAACAACGTCATTAGCTGGCGTCATTGGCTCTGGATCATTCATTGTAATTCTATAGAAGTCCAGCTCTGGGAAGGCTGACGCTACTTGTTTGAAGCAATCTTCGAACCCAGTGACGTAGAAATCAGCACAAGAATCAACGAATGACTGCGACGTCTTAAATGTTTGGACAATGTTAGTCCCAACCGTCTCCACCTGTTGGCGCAAAGCCGTCATCTCTTCCTGAAGTTTTTCTTTTTCACGCGACGCCTCTTCCAGCTTCTCCCTCGTCATCTTTAACTCACGGTTCAAATCTCGAAGGCCTTCCTTATATTGAACCTGCGCATTCATCAAATTAGTGTTATGCTTCCTAACTCAATTAAGAACGTACTCCTTGGCAAAACATCCATCTTGAAGCGCTTTAACATGCACCAAAGCCTGAAAAGGTGGTCGTCGTCAGTAAAAGCAAATCAGAGGCAGACAAAACCAACTTAACCAAAGGAAGAAAGGGACATACCCTACTGAGGTCAAAAAGAGCTGACGCCCTTAAGTCTTCCGTCCCTAGCTGATCGCAAGACGCTATATCTGTCGGCTTTATAAAGGATTCCACCTCCTCGACGGTATAGTCCTTATGAGTCAAAAGGCAACAGGGTCCCTCAACAACGGGACCAGTGGAAGTCATCACTCCTTTGCCTGCGCCCTGTTTTGGTTTAAGGGGTGACTTCTTCTTAAGGGGCACGTCCCCTGGGGTGACGGCAACCTTTTTAGAAGGACAATCGTCCTTCCAGTCAGGTTTTCTTTTTGTGACCTTGGCAATGGTCTTAGGGGCCGACGAGGATACCCCCTCCTTCTCCCTCGCTACCTTCTCCTCCTTCTTACGGGCTGCGGCAGCCCTCATCCTCTGCCTAACGGTCTCCATCTCTGCACAAAGTAACAAATGTGTATTAGCAAGGTAGATGGAATCAATAAATGACGTAATAAGTAGAGAGTTTCCCCACGTCGACGAGAAAATTCGTCTAACCTACGAGCTTCAACCGTCGACTTTGGACCACTGCAGTACAAATGAAGAGTGTTAAGGGTAATCAGATCCCTGCACTTTTGTTGCTTAAGTGGGATTTCAAGAACTCGACGGATGAACGCCTCCTGCTCGTCAGTTATATGTGGACGGTCGTATGCTGAAAAAGAAATAAAAAGCGGCAACATGAAAACACAAAACAATAGAAAATTAAAAGTTGACTGGTTTATAAAAAATAGAATATATATATATATAATAAACCGTCGGCACCAAACCTGATCCCTAACTATTCCCCAGGTATTATCAAAGCCCCGTGGCATAGTATCCCACTCTTCAAGACGGCATACCCAGTCCGACCCTTCGATAAAAAAGTATCTACTTTTCCAATTTCTGTTGGAATCTGGCATGTCAGATACAAGTCTTAAACCCTTATCCCTGAAGGAAAAATGATAAGTCCCTTTAGATGAAGCGATGTGATGGGGTCTATAACAGTAAAAGAACTCGTCAAGGGAAAGCTGATGGTTCCCACCGCTTAAGCGACACCACAAAATCTCTGCTTCGATAAAAGTCCTCCAAGAATTGGGCACAATCTGGCTGACGGATAATCTCATAAAGTCAACAAGCTGACGGTGCAAAGCCGTCAATGGGAGCCTCAATTCGACAGCAAGGATGGCGTCATACATACCAACATCCGCAGTCAAACCAGTATAACACTTTTCCTTTTTCCTAGGGAGACGGATTGTGATATGGTCCGGAATCTGGTAATGGGTGCGTAACTCCCTAAAAATCCTTTCACCCATTTTTGGTAAAAATTTGTTGACGGCCTAATCCTTGAGAAGGATGAAGGGATGGTTACCTCTAGGACTTACTAAAGCCTCTTCATAAGATTCCACGTCACCTTCATCCTCATCCTCTTCTCCGTCACCTTCCCCTTTGTCGTTTATCACTTCCTCCTCAACTCCCTCAACATAATTTTCCAGGTCATCGTCAGGAGACCGGGCTGATGTTTCCCTTTCAGAAGATCCCGAAAAACTGATAGACTCCTGACCTGAACCAAAGACCTCGTCATAGCTCGCTCCTTCACGGACTGACGACTGTTCACTCGACGTGTCACTTGACATTTGTCTACCTACAGGTGACAGATCTATTCTAAGTACCTAAATTGACGTTCTCACTAGGAACTTGTTCAATTAATGCAAAAATGCAGAGAAGGGAAGAAAAGAACTTACAGATGAAGCCTTTGAAGGACGACAACCTTAAAGTTGACAGCGTTAACAGTTCAACAAGCCAACAAGAGGATGGAAGCAAAAACGACGAGTGCTCTCTCCCAAATAATCAGCGAGATTGAAATACAGGAATGAGAAGGGGGTGAAAGACGGCTCGAGGAAAAAGAATAAATGATTTTCCTGCTCCCTGCGACCAAAAGGTGGTGAACCAGTAAAAATTAAAAAAAATTAAAAAAAAAAAAAAAAAACTTCAACTCCATAACCCGTCAGTTTAAAAACAACGGGAATATGGAGTAGGGGGCAGCTGATAAGGGAAAAAAAATAGTATTTACTCAAGTTGGGATGTAAGTTGACGGTATAGGCAAAACTGACGATTTAAGCTAACGGTTGTGGTTAAAGCCGTTAGCTTCCGTTAAGCTTCCATTAGCTAATTGGTAGGGATTTGACTAACGTGCAAAAAGCACATGAAGGTTGACGCCACGAAGAAGCTGACAACAGTAATGCTGAAGGGACTAGGATAAAGCTGACGACTCTGATATGAACTTGCCTTGGCCTCCACGCCTGGATATATAAGGAAATGCCTTGCATCCCACGATTGGTGTTAGTCTCATACAAGGAAAGGATTCCATAATATACGCTCACGGAGATTCCTATAAGGAAAGGACTTTTAGTCTAAGGAGGAGAGGTCAACCCTCTACTACTATAAAAACTCCAATACCCTCACAAATTAAAGTACGCATAATTAAATCCTCTCTAGCACTCTAGAGTTGTAAGAAGTTCTAACTTGACCTTCGGAGGGTATTTGGCTGGCACCACACCGGTGCTCTCTATTAGGTCTTCTCTTTTCTTTGTGCATATGACGTTTCGAGTGTGCAAGCATTTTGTGGCTCACTGGTGACATTTTAAGCATAATCAACTAGGAGCATTAATTACTTGACACATTACCTTCATGGTGGCAAAGCAAAAGCCTGAATTCAACTACTTTTATTTTTTTTCCCTCCCATGCATGTACGATTCTGAAAAAACCAATTTATAGGAAATACTCAATAGACACAATGCAAGTGTCCTCTTAATATTATGTAATCTGGGATACGAGTACAACGTCGAATATTGATCTCTCTTGTCATGTTTGATGTGGGCCTACCAGCTACCTTACATTATTTAATTAACATGGCAGTGTAATATTTCCTCAACTTGATCTCTATTGAGATGTGATGAAGATGTCAAGGCAGGTGGAAGGTCCATATGATTATATTCTAGGTCATGATAGGGAATATTTAATGTAAAAAAGATCCTTATAATTAATTAATTAGAAGAGAGTTCAAATTCTCGCCAAATCCAGGGTATGTACATATAGTACTGGAGTTACGCTAGTAAACTCTTCCCCAAGATATGAGCTTTAGAGACAAGAATATAACAAACGTAAGTGGAGAGAGATTGAGCAATATTTTATGTCCTTTTTAGAATCCTCAAGAGTAGTTAAACAAGCAACAAGATCTTAGCATCTTTAGTATTGAATGTGAAAGACCAGTATCCATAAACAAACATGGCACTTGTTTGTTTGAAGAATTCAATGTATTTTCTTTAATCTGAGCTGTTACTCAAAGCTTAGTTACTTTAAGAATTAAAATTTTAGGCGCTTGAATCTCTCTCTCTCTCTCTCTCTCTCTCTATCTCTCAACCACACCATCGTCCACCACGCCACGTTGCATCCACCATGCAACGCTGCTGACCTCCCACATGTTTCGGAGGACATATATGCTAAGAGTTTTTGGTATTCTGGACTCACACATTTGGATCTATCTCAATGAACCTCCCACTGGTTTTTTTTTTTTGGTTATCTAGCTTAAGTCCATTTTCCCTTTTAAGTTTCTCTTAGTCATTTTAACAACCATAAGTTCAAACCATTCAAGAAATTAAAAATATAAATATAATATCTACATCTGCAAGAAGATATAATATTTTTAGAAGTTAAAAATAACATAATCATTATAAGCCAATATGAAATTATATATAAAAATACATGATGACTTTCACATTTTGTTGTTTGAGAAGAATAGAAGCTAAAACTGAAATTTTGAATAAAGCTTATCAATTGGTTTGATTAAAAAAAAAAAAAAAAGAAGAAGAAAAAGAGGAGAAGAATACTCTATTACCTTTCAAGATTTTAAAGTAATTTTTGCTAGTTTCAAATAAGCTCAGCAATTTTTTTTTTTTTTGAGAAAAAATTATAAATTTTATGCAAAGAAAAGAAAGAATACAAAGCCAAAAGAATGGCCACAGAAAATTAGAGCAGAAAAAACATAACAGAAAAAACAGCAACAGATATATTTAGTAACAGATAGCAATATTTACTAGCAATAGATGCGGACAACAATATCAGCTTACAACAAAGAGCAATGGAACAACAATAAAGAGCAATATTAGCTTACACAAGATCAAAAATATATATTGAAGAATGAGAATTGAAAAAGTAAAACTTCTAATCAAGCCAATAGTCTGACATGTGAAGGAATTTCAACAGTAAAGAATAATAATAAATGAGTGAAAATATTAAAAGGTGAAAAGTAAGTTTGGAATGAACACTAAATGTGGACAAATGGGAGGCCAAATAATTTTTCTTGTGGAGACCAGTTCTTAGAAAAATGATTCAAATATGCAATTTTACCTACTCTAAATCATTTTTTAAAACTTTGGGGGGGGGGGGGGGGGGGGGGTGGGGGGGGGGGGGAGGAGATGTAGCTCCACCCCAGACTATAGCACCCAAACATACATTAAAAATGAGGGAATAAAAAGAAATTAAGTTTAAAATTTTATAATAAAGACTTCGTGAATGGATTGGTTGGTTCAGTTAAAAAATAAAACTAAAATAGGTTGCTATTCCTCCGTCTCATATCTTATTTTATCAAGTCTTATGGATCTGATAATGTTGGACTATGTAATTGTAAAAGCTTTTCTTTATTTATTTTTATTTTTTTGGATGTTTATGAGGAAATTTAAATTTATTATAGTTTTATGCAAGCTTGTCTTTGAATCGGTAAATTAATACTTTTAAAGAGGTGCAACATAATTGAAACAAAAATGATAAATGACAGCATCATCATGAGCATACATGGTTGGATGGTATTTGGTATTTAAATCAAAAAAATTATAATTAATTAAGGACGGTCAAATTTGGAAAAGTAAAGAAGTAAATAAATAGAGATGACCACCTTCTCAAAAAAAAAAAAAAAAAATTAAATAGAGATGACCAAAATCACACATCTAAATTCTCAAGGGCTATAAATGTGAGGACAAACCAGAAGCCTCCCTCAATTAATGGAGCAAAGTCAGGAACTTCTGGAGTTGAGGAAGCTTTGATGGTCCAACAGTACTAGGATAGTATCAACTACCTCTCAATCTTCCTTAATTACTTGATTTACAACGAACACGTACTTCGGCTCTCAACCAATAATTAAAGGAAGATCGACTTCAGTTCAAACCTGACTTGTTCTCATATATACCATGTAATATGTAAAGTCTTGTCTTCCAGTGGCAATTGAATTCCCTTTAGGAGAAATGAAAATTTATAAAATTTAGATTTGAATGTTCAACGTTTTAATTTACTTTTACAAAAGAAAAAAAAAATTAAAATTGGGATTCAGATGGTCAAAATCCTATTACAACCCCAAATGCATGTATATTTAATTTGACCAATAGTATTTCCCTATTGCCTCAAATTATTAAGATCATATCACAATTAAGGGTCCGTTTCCTTTCCCTTCCATTGTCAAAGAGACCACTGTAATACTTGAACAACATAATATCATTGAAAATTAGCACTAAATGTACACTACCTTAGCTATTTAATTAAGAAGAGAATGTCTTCAACCATATGTACCTAATTAGGCTGATAGGTTGAGATCATACCCTTTGCCAGACGCAACGCACACATAGGGAGAAGGAAAATAAAACATCTATCCAGCCTTGCATTTTTTGAAACAGTCAATTAATATTCATCTGCCCTCAGTCCATCTTGAGGGGGAGTATCAAAAGAAGAAGTCCAAGAAGTCCTCTAATCAAGCAGCATCTGTTGCTAAAGTATCAGTTGTAGCAGATAAGTTCATACACACAGAAAGCAGGGGAAGTCAACATTTAGAAGAACAGAGCAACACGACTTGTAGTTAGTTGATGTATATGACCTGTAGTTTTGTTTAGTTAATAGTGTATGCATGTATTACTCACGTGCAAGCTGATGTTAGTAATACCCGTGCCACATGTGCCAAGTGCTGTTAGTGATTAGATTTCTGTTAGTTCTCTCTTAGCTTGTATATATACAGATTAGTGCTTGTAATTCTTTTCATTCAATGAAATCATTTTTCCCAAATTAGTTTTCATATGGTATCAGAGCGCAAAACTTAGGGTTTTTTTTTTTCTTTTAACAGATTTGGGAACCTTCTTCTTTGTTTTTCTTCGAGAACTTTCTTCTTCACAAGCTTTGAAGCTCCTTCCATGGTTGCCACTGCTACAGCTACTGCTTCAGCCTCTGAAACTCAATCTTCCACACAGGATTCATCAAATGTGAATAATCCTTTATTCTTACACCATGGAGAAAATCCTGGTGCTGTTCTTGTTTCTCAACCTCTAATCAGTGGAGAAAACTACCCTGCTTGGGCTTGGTCTGTTAGGAAATCTCTTATTGCTAAGAATAAGCTTGGCTTCATAGATGGCTCTCTCACTTTGTCATCTCCAATTGTAGATTCTCCATCTGCAATCCAAGCCTGGATTCGTGCAGATAGTATGGTAGGGACTTGGATAATTAATTCAGTCTCTCTAAGACTTCAGGCTAGCATTGTCTATAGGGAAACTGCTTTGGAAATTTGGAATGATTTGAGGGACACTTTTTGTCACAAGAATGGACCAAAGATCTTCAATTTGCAGAAATAAATCTCAAAGCTTCATCAAGGTGAAGTTTCAATCACTGATTTCTTCACACAGTTGAAGGCTCTATGGGATCAGTTGCAAAGTCTTAGCCCTTTTCCCTTATGCACTTGTGGCAAATGTCAGTGCAATGTGAATCAAAGGCTCATAGCTCTCCAAGCCAAGGAATTAGTGATGAAATTTCTCATGGGACTCAATGATTCTTTTTCTCAAGTCAGAACTCAGATTCTACTCATGGATCCTTTGCCTTCTGTTAACAAGGTGCATTCTTTGTTGATTCAAGAAGAGATGCAAAGGAGTGTTAGCATGGGTACAAGGGTTGAATCTACTGCTTTGGCCACCAAGACTCAGAATTTCACTAATGGGGGTTCTAATGGCAAAGGCAAAGATAGACCGATGTGTAATCATTGTGGCAAGCTAGGCCATACCATTGACAAATGTTACAAGCTTCATAGTTTTCCACCAAGTTACAAAACCAAGAACAAGTCCATAGCTCATTTGGTTTCTTTTCCTACACCAGATCAACCTCACAATCATATGGCAATGACTCCTCAAGAACGTATACCTGGTCATGTAGCTGCTAATACTCCTACTCCTTCCTTTACCACAGATCAGTACCAACAGCTGCTAGCCCTAATTGGTGCATTACCACAGCCATCTCAGCAACATACTACAGGGCAAGAGTACCACATGGCCAATACTGTGGGTTTCCCCAACAACACAGTGGCAGGCATGTCCTTGAACTTCAAGCATTCTGTATTCTCTGCTCAGATTGTTAATAGAAAGGCTTACAATATGGAGACTTAGGTTATTGATACTGGGGCTACTGACCACATAGTTTGTTCTGTGAGTTTAATAACTTCTATTACTGCTATTTCACATTCTATGGTACAATTGCCTAATGGAGAATCAACTGTTGTCACACATGTTGGCACTATCCAACTTTCTTCACATAAAACCCTCAGTAATGTCCTGTGTGTACCATCCTTTTCTTTTAACCTTTTATCTGTCAGTTCCATGACTAAGACACAATCTCTTTGTCTGGTTTTCCTTTCTGCTCATTGCTTTATACAGGACCTTACCAACTGGAGCATGATTGAAGTGGGCCAAATGTCTGATGGTTTGTACTTGCTGCAATAGTCAAGCTTATTTTCAGCTTCCAGTTCTCTTGTTGATTTCTTGTCCAAGCACAATATTAGTTCTTTTACTGCTTTTTCTTCTAATAATGCTCACAATAATCTGTATTCCTTGTGGCATTCTAGACTAGGCCATCCCTCTGATGTTAAGCTTCAATCTTTGAGCAACATTTTTCCTTTCTTGTAAAACTTTGGCAAAACAGAAACGATTGCCCTTTCCTTTTAATAATAGAATGTGTGATTCTTCTTTTGATTTAGTACATATGGATGTATGGGGTCCATTTTCTGTTTCCACCACAGCTAGTCATAGATATTTTCTTACTTTGGTTGATGATGCCACCAGGGCAACTTGGCTTTTTCTCATGAAAGCAAAATCTGAGGTCAAAACCTTGATTATTTCCTTTTATAACATGGTTCTCACTCAATTCAATGTCAAGATCAAATGTTTTAGGTCTGATAATGCTCTTGAGTTTAAGCTTTCTGATTTTTATTCATCTAAGGGCATAATTCATCAAACTAGTTGTGTTTATACTCCACAACAAAATTCTGTTGTGGAGAGAAAACATCAACACATTTTATCTACTGCTAGAGCTTTACAAATTCAGTCTAATCTGCCTCTTTCTTTTTGGGGTGATTGTGTGCTCACTGCTGTGTACTTGATAAATAGACTGTCTTCTCCTCTTTTAAAACACAAAACTCCTTATGAATTGTTGTTTGGACAGATTCCTTCTTATTCCCATCTTAGGGCTTTTGGTTGTCTATGTTTTGCTTCCACCACTGGTCCTAAGTCTTCTAAGTTCTCTCCTAGAGCTAGAAAGTGTGTTTTTATTGGATATCCCTATAATATCAAGGGTTATAAGCTCTTTGATCTCTTATCTCACACCGTTCTTGTCTCTAGAGATGTAGTCTTTCATGAGACAGTTTTTCCCTTCTCTATTCATGAAGCTGTGTCTTCCTTTCCTTCTCTTATTCCACTTCCTACTATGTCCCCCATTCCATCTTCCTTTTATGATACTTCTCCAAATTGTACCTCTTTTCCATCTGCTGCTTCTCATCCCATTTCTGATGACACCATCATTGATGTTCATCATGATGTTGATGAGGATCTTCCTCAAGATCTGCCTGAGGCTCCAGATGAGCTTATGGTTCCTGATCAAGCTCTTAGGAGGTCTTCTAGAGTTTCTAAGCCTCCATCATATCTTCAAGCTTACCATTGCAATCAGGTGACCACAGTTCCTACTCTCAATCTGCCTCAATCAGGTACTTCTCATCCTCTTTCTTCTTTTCTCTCTTATGATCACTTATCTCCTTCCTATAAGTCATTTTGTTGTTCCATCTCTTCTATTGTTGAACCTCAATTTTATTCCCAAGCTGTTTCTAATCCCAAGTGGCAAGCTGCTATGGATGCTGAAATTGCAGCTTTGGAGGCTAATAATACTTGGACCCTTACTCCTCTTCCCCCAAACAAAAAGGCCATTGGGTGTAAGTGGGTTTATAGGGTCAAGTATAAGTCTGATGGCTCTGTGGAAAGATACAAAACTCGGTTGGTTGCCAAGGGTTTTACCCAGAAAGAGGGCTTGGATTATATTGAGACCTTCAGCCCTGTTGCCAAAATGGTGTCTATGAAGTGCTTGTTGGCAGTGGCTGCTGTGAAAGGCTGGTTTTTGAGCCAACTTTATGTAAACAGTGCATTCTTTCATGGAGATTTGCTTGAGGATGTTTACATGGCTCTTCCACCTGGCTTCCACAGCAAGGGGGAGGTTGTTTGCAAATTGAACAAATCTCTCTATGGCTTGAAGCAAGCCTCTCGGCAATGGTTCTCCAAATTTTCTGAAGCTTTGATTCAATTAGGATTTGTGCAATCCAAAGCAGACTATTCATTATTTACTAGACAGCAGGGGGAGTCTTTCATGGCTTTATTAGTCTATGTGGATGATGTGCTAATTGCTAGCAATGACAAGGACAAGGTTGATCAATTCAAGGTTTTATTGGATCAAAAGTTCAAGCTCAAGGACTTAGGAGATTTAAAATTTTTCCTTGGTCTAGAAGTTGCAAGGACTGATAAGGGTATAGCCCTTTGTCAAAGAAAATATGCATTGGAAGTTCTAAGTGATGTTGGTATGCTTGGTTGCAAGCCTTCCAAAGTCCCAATGGAGCAGAACCTTAAGTTGAGCAAGTATGATGGAGAGTTGCTAAATGATCCCAGCAAGTACAGAAGATTAGTGGGGAGGTTATTGTATCTAACAATCACCAGACCTGACATCACTTATGCTGTTCATAAGTTGAGTCAGTTTATGTCCAAGCCAAGAAAACCACACTTGGAAGCAGCTTATAGGCTCTTACAGTATTTGAAGAATGAACCAGGGAAGGGAATGTTCTTTTCAGCTGCCTCAGAATTGCATGTGAAAGGTTTCACTGATTCAGATTGGGCTTCATGTGCAGACACAAGAAGATCAGTTACTGGATATTGCATCTTCATTGGAGATTCTTTGGTTTCTTGGAAATCCAAGAAACAGTCCACTGTCTCACGATCCTCAGCAGAAGCTGAATATAGAGCAATGGCAGTAGCTACATGTGAAGTGGTATGGATTCTTTATCTCCTAAAGGATATTCAAGTAAGGCATGAGAGGGAAGCTTTGCTCTTTTGTGATAGTCAATCTGCTCTCCATATTGGTTCTAATCTAGTGTTTCATGAAAGAACCAAACACATAGAGATTGACTGTCATGTGGTCAGGGATAAAGTGTTGGCTAAGGTAATTAAGTTGATACATGTCAAGACTCAATGTCAATTGGCTGATGTGTTAACTAAAGCCTTGGGTTTTAATCAATTCTCAGAGCTTATTTCCAAGATGGGACTGATTAATATTCATCTGCCCTTAGTCCATCTTGAGGGGGAGTATCAAAAGAAGAAGTCCAAGAAGTCCTCTAATCAAGCAGCATCTGTTGCTAAAGTATCAGTTGTAGCAGATAAGTTCATACACACAGAAAGCAGGGGAAGTCAACACTTAGAAGAACAGAGCAACACGACTTGTAGTTAGTTGATGTGTACGACCTGTAGTTTTGTTTAGTTAATAGTGTATGCATGTATTACTCACGTGCAAGCTGATGTTAGTAATACCCGTGCCACATGTGCCAAGTGCTGTTAGTGATTAGATTTCTGTTAGTTCTCTCTTAGCTTGTATATATACAGATTAGTGCTTGTAATTCTTTTCATTCAATGAAATCATTTTTCCCAAATTAGTTTTCATACCTTAGCTATTTAATTAAGAAGAGAATGTCTTCAACCATATGTACTTAATTAGGCTGATAGGTTGAGATCATACCCTTTGCCAGACGCAACGCACACATAGGGAGAAGGAAAATAAAACATCTATCCAGCCTTGCATTTTTTGAAACAGTCAATTAATATTACTTTAATCTAACAACTTGAGAAGAGAATGTTCCACCTAGAAACTGTTTAAAGCAATTTAACCATTAATAATCAAAGACCAAACTCTTACAAAGTCTTCTGGAGAGAGAGAGAGAGAGAGAAGGAAAAAGCCTCTCACAAAGTCAAGGGCAACCTATGGAGCTTTGTAGTATAAGAAGTGAACTCACCATTGGGTACTATCGTGCAAATATAGTATTAGTATAGTGCTCTATAATTGACATCCTCTTCGTGCTGATATCTTATCTTTCCATTTCTAAAATGTGTCCTAGTAAAAAGAACTCCAAACTAGCTCGGTACACTTCTCCACCTGAGGGGAAATGGTCCACTGGTCTTTGTGGTTGCTTTGAAGATCTCTCCAATTGTAAGGAAATTCTCTATTTGTTCTATTTCAAATGAAAAAAAAAAAAAAAAAATCTATCAAAATAGTGTTTTTAATATTTGGGGTGCAACATGCATAATTTGCAAATTTCCATGCTGGAGTGTTTTTAATAACTTATAATGGCGCATAACATGTAACCAAAATTTAGTAAATATTATATGAAGTGTGCCGTGCATACTGTTTTCGAACATTAATATTAATTTGGTACATCTTACTACAACAAACTAATCAAAGAAAAAACTAGATGCAAATATTTATTAACAAATTCTATTGTTTTCATTTCCCTCAAGGTTGGGTTACCTGCTGCTGTCCCGTCATCACCTTTGGCCGTATTGCAGAGATAGTGGACCAGGGACGAACATGTAATTAAGCAAATTCTACTTATTGTTATGTGAAATACAACTTGAAGTAACAAATTAAAGAACATTTGTGCTTCAAGTTAAAAGTTCAATCTCATGGAGTAATTAATTATATATGCTGTTGTATCTTGTGTGTGCTTGGCAGCTTGTTTTAGCGCAGCTCGAAACTATATGATGCTTGCCCATGTTTTTGGCGCATGTTTATATGCATGCACTTACCGAGCCAAGCTGAGAGGCCTCTATTCCTTGCCAGCAGAACCCTGCGGGGATTGCTGTGTCCATCACTTCTGCTTTTGTTGTGCTCTTTGTCAAGAGTACCGCGAGTTCAAAAACCGTGGACTCGACCCTTCCTTAGGTATGTACAAATAAAATTACCTCCATTTACAACCATAACAATGAATAATCCATCATCTTTTATTCATTATTTTAATATTTTTTGTTTTTTTTTTTGGCGGTAAAGGTTGGACAGTCAATGCTCAGAAAATGAAAAGCGGAACCACAGCACCTCCGGTTCCTCCACCAGGCATGACTCGTTAGGGCTGCTTTCATCCCTGTTCTTCATTCATCGTAGTGTTTAGTCTGTTCTTTGTTCCATTTGATGTACCTCAATAACCAGTGGGTTCTCTCTCTCTCACTCTATTTTTTCCTCTCAATTTCTTTTGTTGTTAATTGTAAAACATGCATCTTCTCGGTTGTATGGTCTAAACTAAAATAGCTATGTATGGCAAAATAAATGTGGTGATTGGTTTTGTTATTTCAAATTCAAAATCATATACTATAAGTAAAAATTATGCGATGCTATTTAAATATATTACAAAATTTATAATTAAAGTCTTATAAATTGGTGTGTCACAAATCATAAAAAATAATTCAAATTTTACAACATAAGTCTTTTTGTCTCTTTCATATTCACATTTATTTCCCCTACCTATTGTCACATTTGCATTAAATGCAATAAGACAATTAGGGTTATGAATGAAGCAAGCTAATTATAAACAACTTAAACTCAACCTATGAAAAGGCTTATTCATGTTTGTTTATTTGGCAAATAAGCTAAGCTTTATAAAGAGCCAAGTTACATAATATGTATTCGTGAACAAGCTGGTGAAAGTGACTTGACTTAACTATTATATCTTTATATGTATATTTGTCTAAAAATATATTTATATAGATTTGTTATCGGATTGTATAAGTTGGTAAATAGGTTTATATGATATCAAATTATTATTTTTAGTTTATTGATAAAAAAAAAAAAAAAAAGTCTTTTTGTAGTGAAAATTCATAAATTTGTGAAGGAATTAAAAGTTTTAGTTATGGTTTCACTATATATGGGAAAAAATAAGTTAATAAAGTAGCTTATGAATAAAATTGAGCTTACTCAACGAGAAAGTGAACCAAACTTAAACATGTGATCTTGTTCAGTGAAAAGCTCAACCTCAACTAATTTCCAATTTTAATGACAATGATCGTCATTGATGCCTAGGGATCCACACACATAAATTGAAATGATTACTAGTATCGCTTATCATTCAAGAGTCCTCCCTCCTCATCTCTCTCTCTCTCTCTCTCTCTCTCTCACACATAATGGATTAGGAAGGCTAAATTATGAAGATTGAAATGAGTACTTCTTGTCATTCCCAAGTCCCTCCTTTTTTTTATAAGATAAAATATACGTCAAATGAATATCAAGCTAGCTAGAATGTAGCAAGTTTCATGTCTAACAAGGGGCAAAAAAAAAAGAGGACAGTATCACAATAAGAAATAAATAACTGCGTTCAATTAATTAGTTGATGGTAATTAGAGATGACCAAAGTCACACATCTAAATTCTTAAGGGCTGTAAATGTGAGGACAAACAGAAGCGTCCCTCAAATAATGGAGCAAAGTCAGTCAACTAGTTACAGGGAGCAAAGCTGCCGTTTATCTAGCATTCTTGGGACTTCTGGGGTTCAGGAAGCTTTGATGGTCTAACATATATGGTACTGATAGTATCAACTACATTTCAATATTCCTTAATTACTTGATCAACAACCAACAATACTGGCTCAAACTTGACTTGTTCTGATCATACCATGTAATATGTAAGTCTTGACTTCCAGTGGCAAGCTCGCTACTCACGTATATATAGATAGACATGCCCCAGCTCTTTAAGAACTGAATCTACTTGGGCGCTCTTACATATGAACCTAGCTTCGTGATATCATTGATTAATGTAATAACCATTTTTCCAATTTAGTTGGTTTTAATCACAATTAATTCAACCCATTACGGTACCTATACATTTTCAATTGCTACATTTGAATTCCTTAATGTTTAGAGTAAAATGAAATTGTGAA
The DNA here is from genome assembly GCF_002906115.3 of Quercus suber. Classification (NCBI taxonomy): domain Eukaryota; kingdom Viridiplantae; phylum Streptophyta; class Magnoliopsida; order Fagales; family Fagaceae; genus Quercus; species Quercus suber. The sequence continues at coordinate 123,698 of NW_027069775.1, read as the reverse complement.
GTTCCATCCAAAGACAAATTAACCATTTTATTTTAATTAAATTTTAGGAGGTCAAGATGTAACAATTAGAAAGTTTACATAACTAAATTGTGAACTAAGAGTTTATCCACAAAATACAAAAATTACTAACTTATATTAAACTATAATGGTTTTATTTTAGTCCAAATTTTTAGAGAGAGAGAGAGAGAGAGAGAGAGAGAGAGAGAGAGAGAGAGAGAGAAGATGAGTAAAAAATTTATAAATTTTTTATTTGAATGTTCAACATTTTGATTTTACTTTTACAATGAAAAAAATAATAATAAAATTGATTCAGATTATCAAAATCCCATTACAACCCCAAATGCATAATTAATTTGTCTAATAGTATTTATTTGCCTATTGCCTCAAATTATAGATAAGATCAAAGCACAAGGCCAAGGTCCGTTACCTTTAATTTAACCTTCCACATATTGTCAAAGAGACTATAATACTTGACCAGCTAGCATAATATGATTGAATATTAGCACTAAATGAATGTACAATACCTTACCAATTTAAGTACAGAATGTATTCAACCATATCTCATTTGACACAAAGATTAAAAAACTTAAGGAGATACATGGCACAAGTTTAAGTGGATAATTATGTTGTAGTTTCCACATAAATTTAGACACATAGCACAAAATTAGATTATAATTTCAAATTCTAATTCAATTTTCTCTAATTTTTACCTATTAATATATATATATATATAGCGATGGAGACAAAAAATGCCTTTAAAGAGACAACCGATTACAATAGTGTTGGAGGCAAAGTAAAAGATTAAAAAAAAAATACTGAAGAAGCAAGCGGTTTGGCTAGCATACTAGCCAGTTAATTTATATCAAAAGACATAAAAATCTTACAATGAAATAAAATCCAAAAGTAAATAAATACATGTGGTACAATCAGATAAATAAAATGTTTGTCAAGATGATCAAGTTTGGCAATGAAGAAGACGCAACAGCTATTGATGAGGGTAATCTCTATCTTAAACTTGTGATAATGATGAAGATGCAACAACTACTAATTATGCAGATCTAACTTAATCTTATTTTGATTTAACTACAACAAAAATGACGATAATTAGCATAAAAAGATTATATAAAAAAAAAAAATAAAAGTCTTTTATGATATAGCCAAGAGTACAATCAAAGCTAATAGAAGGAATTTTAAATTGATTTCAATGATGAAGGAGGGATTCACTTAAATGAGGACACCAAGAAAAAAGGAGAAGTATCGTGTTCTGAGTATAGTATTGAATTTTAAACTCTATAATTCAATTTGCTAAGGTATTTTAGTAGTTAGCAAATTTAATTTCTTTAGGCACGGATTACATCATTTAATTGAATTTCTGCAGGCACGATAGTACTACAACTCTATCATTCAATTTTCTAACTACTAAAACTCTATCACACGGATACTACAAAAACTCTATCACACGGATTACACAATATAAACCAATAATGTTACTACCTCAAACATTAAAATAATAATAATAATAATAATAAAAAACCAAATCAATTTTAAACATAGAAACAAACAATCATCTATCAATACAAATACCCAACCTAAATACATATAAACTCATATATGACCTACAACACAAAAGAGGTAGTAACAAAATTAATAAAGAAAAAAAAATCAATAAAAAAGAAAAAACACTATTAATCTAATCTTTACATTGAACTATTATGCAGGCAACTACAAAAATAGAGGTTAAGAGCAACTGAGATTTAGAAATACCTAAAACTGAATCATCCAGTTTATCAGTATTAATATAGTGTGAGGAGAGGAAGAGATGAAGGAGCTAGAAAGCCAAAGTTTAGTGTTAGGAAGCTGAAGGGTTGCCATTTGAGATTGTAACCGTTGAACATAATGGGTTGCTATTTAAAATTGTAACCGTGGAAGACAAAGGGTTGTCATCTAGAATTGTAACTATGGAAGACAAAGGGTTGGGAATTATTTTCTTTTTATTAGTATTTTTAAATTTAAGAAAACTTATTTTAAAGTGTAGGACAAATTCAGGAAAAAGAATTGTAATGACATAGCATCTGATGTGACTCAACCTGAGCGTAGCAACATTAAATGCTATGCTTCAGCTTTTAGTAATATATAGATATAGATTATTATTATTATTATTATATTAATGAGATAGATGCTTCTCAAAAAAAATATTAATGAGATAGATAACATTTAAACTAGAGGTAACCTATTAAGAGCATTCCCATCAAATCTTTTAAAATGCTAAAAAGCTATATTTTAACAACACAAACCACAAAAGCATCTACATCAATGATGTTAAATCTTAAAATTTTAACATCCAAGGTACAGTGATTTGTCATCTTTTGCAACTCACCGTAGCAAGAATCTTAAAATAAATAAATAAAAATTATTTTTTTATTCCATTCTCTCTCTTATCCTATTAAATAATATTTGTATCTCTTTCTTCTTAAATTTCTCTATTTCCTATCTTCTTCTCCATCCACCACGCCAAACTGAAACAAAATACTTCATAAACTGGAAAACCAAAACCCCACCATATTATCCAAACTGAAATCTCAAATCACCTATAAAATGTTATATCTCACCATTGACGACTCTATTGTGTGCTTACCCACAAAAATTTTCAGACTTTGATTGTCATATTTCGCATCTCCCTCTCTGCTGAAATTTGTCATCGTTAGATGTGCATGCATCATCTGGCTCAAACTCTCTCCAAAAAAAATATGTGGTGGTGCTAAATAGTTTTGTGTCATGGTTTGCTGTGATGTGGTGGTGGTAGATTTTGGGTCACAGTGGTAATTGTGGCAACGATAGTTTTGTGTGTGTGCGCGCACGTGCGCACGCTGCTGGTGAATGTGGCTGGTAGTGGAAGGCTAGTAATGGTGAAAGTGGCTGGTGGTTGTTGTGGATGGTGGTGGCTAGTAGCTATGAATTTTTTATTGGGAAATTTTATTTTATTTTAATAAGTTTTTTATATTATTTTAATGAGAAGAATGTAAAAGTAGAAGCTTTAGAGCATCCACATCAGTGGATGCAAACTTTCCATCTATGTTGCACAAAAAAACCTACTTTTTCTATTTTACACACTCATTTTACAAAACACCCATATCAATCTATCTATTCTACAAATTTATTCAATAAAATATTCATTTTTTTTACACTATTATTTCTCTCATAGACCCAACACAACCTACCTAGCCACCATCATCAACCCACCCAACCTCCTAGCCTCCATCATCAAGCAACTAGCCTCCATCATCAACCCACCCAAATACCCATTCAACCTAGCCAGTGTGCAACAAAATCAACGCCTCCCATTCAACCAAATACCTAGCTTTGATCAATGCTGATCGATGCCAGATCGGGTTCTTAACTTCACCTTGGTGTTGATTAATGCTGACCTTTACTAGTGTATAGTTCTTAACTTCGCCTTGGTGTATATTACAGTTGTTTGTTGGTCTTGGCAGTAGCAATATCGGGTTTGGGATGGGTTTTTTTGTGGGTTTGAGTTGGGTTTGGTATGATCTTGGTTTTCCATGGGGTGGTGGTGGTTGGGTGTTGTTGGGTTAGTGGTTGTATCTTCTTCTTCTGTCAAGAGCTATGGTGATCGGCGGTGACAAGAGTGAGGTGAGAGTGAGAAGGTCCAGAGAAAAAAAGAGAATGAGGTGAAGGAGAGAGAAAAAATTAGTAAAATATAAAATACAAGAGCTACAGTAACCGTGCATATATGCACAATTACTGTAACTTTTGTGCATTAATGCACAATTTTACAGCCACTGATGTAGGTTTTTTTTTTTTTTTTTTTTTGGTCAAAATGTGTAAAATAAAAGCCTTTTTCTACTTTGCAAGACTTTGCATCCACTGATCAATGTGGATGCTCTTAATGTTGGGTGTATTGCAAAATGAGTTGTTAAAATAGATAAAATGGTTTTTTGAGATGCTAAAAGTTAAATTTTTAAAAAGCTTTGATAGGAATGCTCTAAATGAGATATAGATTTATAATTATTTTAACAAATTATATAAAATTTGACTACTGAACACATATAAACAAATATATCTATTTATACATACATATACATATACACACACACATATATATATACTAATCAATATATTAAATAATAAATAAATTCTCAAATGATTCACCGATATTAACAAGTATTGAAATATTTCGTTTCCTGATGAAAAACCAAAATGACTACTAGTAAGGTATTGACTCCCTTAGTTTAGTCACTTGAGAAATATTTTTATATTTTTTATTATAATAATCATAATTATTTATATCTCCTTTCTTTACAATGACTTATAATATAATTAGAATTATTTTCTTAAATATTATTACATGTAAGGAGTATTATACATGATTCTTAATAAGTATAGTTTTTTTTATTAAATTTGTAAAATTAACTATGGGGCCAGAAAAAGTTAGCCGGTCACGGCCCGCTTCGAACCAGGCCCAAAGGCCCACGCCGAGGAGGTGTCCGAGGTCCGAGGACAAGGGCATAAAGCCCAGTTGCCCAAGAAACAATGTCGAGGAAGATTCCTTCCTCGGATGGACGAGACCACAAAGTGGACACGCAGCACGCCATCAAGGGGAATCTTCCTGAACACCCAAAGAGCAAATAGCAGGTACCCAGCGCCGGCAGTGGAAGCATGGTGGAGGAACAAACCCCGGATGAACTGTCACCTCCGCATTAAATGCCCTCAACTAACGCCCTGGCCGCATTAATGAGGATAGGACTCCTGAACAGTGCTGCCTTGGGTGCTGCAACCCACAGGAGGAATGGGGATGCGGCTGATGGGACAGGTTCTCAAATGGTGGCCTAGCTGATCAACAAATGTAGGGCCAGGATCAACTGAAAGAGATATATATAATGTAAGGAGTCCCTCTTGAGAAGGGGACACAGAAAAAGGGATCAGAATTGAGAAGTACTGTAGCAACTTGTGTTCTCTCAAACCTTGTAATCAATCTTAAAAGAAGTAATAAGGATTTCAAGTTCCATAAGGCTCATCCGAGGAGCATTATTGTACCTCCCAATTTACATTTAAGTTATTACACCCCCAAACATCCATGCATGGCCGCTGCATTCCTCGCTAGGGCCTAGTTCTCGAACTCATTCTCTATAAATTCATTGCAGGGTTAGCTAGGCTTGGGTCCATTCTCTGAATAACAAGAGAGCCCAAAACCAGGCCCTACATTAACTTATAGCTAGGATATATACGCTGGATATCGACTATAGTTATTACAATGATCCACTAAGAAAAAACATGATCTATTATTCATTATTTTAATTATTTTAATTTGTTCCTCTCTTTTCTTGGTGATGGATGTGATAAAGGTTGGGCAGCAGCCAATGCTAATGCTAAGAAATTGAAGGGCAAAACCACAGCACCTCCAGTTCCTTCACCAAGCATGACTCGTTAGGGCTTGCTTTCATGGCTGTTCTTCATTCGTACTAATTTTTAGTTTGTAATTTGATCCTTTGATGATACCTCAAGACCTAGTGCATTTTCTTCTTCTTTTTTTTTTTCTCAATTTCTTTAGGTTTAAAACATCTTCTGTGTTATACCTGAAATTCAATTGTGTTTGGTTTTGTGTGCTCTAAAATAAGGAAATTAAAACAACTATGTATGGTAAACTAAATGGAATGAGTGGTGATGTGTTAAATTAATTTAGTTATTTTTTTCAAGGGCACTCACCAATTTGAGCTGGCTTATTATTGATACTTATTTTTTCAATTGTCAAATATAAAATATTGTAAAAGTAAATTGTAGGGTCTATATTTGTGGCCCAAAACCCAGAGGTATAGAATATGAGCCCAACAAGCCCAATACAATGAATTTGTAGAGAGTGGGTGAAAGAGTTGAGCTGATAGTGAACTAAACAACGTCTAACAAAGGTTCAACCGGTAAATAATTGCAAGAACAAACTTGAAACTTGAATAAATTGTTGTCCGAGGAGACAAACTTTCGTTTATATAGTTCTTAGAGCTACAGTAAACCTTCCTTCTCTCTTCCTCTCTCTTTTTTCTGATCCCCCTCTCATAAGAGGTCCTTTACATTTATATAGTTTTCTTTTTGTCTATCTTCATCGTACACTTATTCTTCATCTAAGCATTCACTTGAGTATCTGTCCCATCAGGTATCTTCTTTAGTTCTCCATGAGTGGTGGTAGCTGAGGCTGCACTGTTCAGGGTCTTCTCCACATAAATGCGGCCAGAAAAGTTGCTGCAATACATTTAATGCGGTGGTAGCAGCTTTTCCCTTAGATATTTTTTCGTTCTTATCATCTTTATACGTACATGAAGTTCATCCTTATCGTTGGAACTTCCTAGAAGATTGCCCAAGCTGCCTAGGTATTTGCTTGACAGTATTCTTCATATCCGAGAAGGATAATCTCCTTGGACGATATTTCTTTATCATTTCCTTACGTGATTTTCCACTTCGGGGTCTTTCCAATTATTTACTCCTTCTCAGATAGACTCCCATCCTTATATAGGGCCCAAGACCGAATATGTGAATTTGGGCCTTTATCCCCACAATAGCCCCTCAAAATTTTAATTTTTCCCTTGCATCCAAGGAGAAAAATGGGATTTTGAATTGTCACAGAAATAAAAGCTAAAAATGTAAAAAAATACCTGATTTTACACGTGTAGGAGCATAGATTTGGGTGATTCATCATTGTTGCTGACGTTTCAGTGTTTTCGAAGCACTATTAATTACTCCAGGCAACGTTATGTCTTTGACATCCAACGATGGAACATTGATCCAACGAACGACGTTTCTCCTTAGAATTTGAGTAGGATAACCCCTATCCATTCACTGGCCCCTATATAAAGCCTCAAAGGAGATTATTTCTCCTTTACTTCACAATTTCTTAGACTCCCCAGTGAACCCAAGCATTCAAGCTCATCAAGTTTTTCAAATCATCTGTCTCATTTCTTTAAAAACCCACGAAAATTCTTCCAAGGACTTAAGGATCACTTCCCAGCCCAGTCTGGGTAAGTTCTAATTTCCTCGAAACCTTCGTTCTCTCTTCAGCCAGCTTCCTAGGCCCTTAAACTCTCATTTCCCAGTTATTCTCAATATTTCCTTCTTTCTGCTTATCCGAAATGGGTAGATTTAAGTATCTGGTCGATAGTCCTGCCTTAATAGAGACATTTAAGGAAACATATGACATACCGCAGGGAGTAAACCTGAGGTATTGTCCCCCGAAAGGATTATTAACCGACCAAAGGGTGGGAGAAGTCATAATCCCTATGATAGCGTTCATAGAAGGGGGAATGGCTCTCCCTATGGGTCCTATTACAAGAGATTATCTTCATAACCATAGGCTTTCTCCTGATCAATGCGCACCTAACGTCTTTAGGATCCTAGGAGTGGTTGATGCTTTAAATCGTCATTTAGGCCTAGAGCTCAACTGGCTTGACGTAGTACATATGTACAAATGTCATAGCCAAAAGAGAGTGTGATATTATCTTAGATCCCGATCCGACGTCGTTAGGCTCATTTCCTGTCTTTCCAAGTCTAACAAGGGGATGAAAGACGACTATTTGATCGTCTCGGCCACGTGGCATGACGGTCTTCATTGCCTAATCCAACCAGGAGAGCTAGGTGGGATATCATAGATTTAGGTTTCCTAACAATGGATTTAGGGTCTTCATCACTTAACATTATTTTTCTTTTCTTTGTATCAATGTCTTTGATTTTTTGATTATGGTTAATTTTGTTTTGATGTCAACAGATAAAAGGCATGTTGCTCTTCGGCTCAGCCTAACTAATATTGCCGCGCTCAACTATCTACTAAGATCAGAAATTTTTATAAGTGAAGATGGGCAACTTTGGCCTGCCCATCTCATTCTCGGTTTCAAGCCACTCTCGGATGCTTTTCAACCGGTCGGCATCACTATAAGACAAGGAGACTATCGGATTAACCGAATAGGCATTTCTTGGCCTAATTTTCTAGCGCCGTTCGATCTTGCCGCCATGCCACATCCAAATCTGCAAGGTGTGCCGCAACTCATCCAGCCAGTTCAACAGGTTCCTTTGGAAGTGGCCGCAGAAAGGGAAAGAGTTGCTTCTTCGACCTTTTCACTTAAGGAACAGATTGATTAGTTCCAATTTGAAGAAGAAGTACCAAGAGAAGTTCAGGTGATCCCAGTTTCAGATGCCGAAGAGGAGAATGACAAACAATCCAGTGTCCGTGCCCCTGTTTTAATAATTGTTGTTCCAGACGGTTCTTCTGAAGAAGAATCTGAAGAAGAAGAAGAAGAAATGGCAAGCCTAAGGGACCTAATGAAGGATAGGAAAAAAGTGATTGAGGCCAAAGCGACTGGTCCATCTCAACCAGGTGTTAATCTTCTTCCACCACCTCCTCAGATCCCTTCTGATCTAAGCCTAAAAGCCATTACTAGATCCAAAGAAGAAAAGGCCCATTACAGATACTAAAGAAGGGGAGGTGGTGCCTTCAAAAGGAACTAAGCAATAGAGAGTGGTTAGGGACCAACAAAGTAGAAGAGCTTCATCTACTGAAAGCCGAGAAGACCCTCTCGTTACTGAGGTGCGACAAGGAAAATGCACCTGGTGTCCCAAGCTGGAGTTGGACGATATTCCTTTCCCTTGGGACACCTCCATTAGAAATTATCAAGGGTGAAAGGCAGGTCTCATTGCTAAAGCTCTAGAGCAGCCACTTCTCCTACTCAAGGATATGGAGGCTTATAGGCACTTCAGCCAGCATAAACTCTTCCTATCCCTTAAGAGGGATTTAGCCATGGTAAGTGAATTAATCCACTTCTTTAATTAAGATGCTGATCGTGTTTATTTGTCCCTTTTCTTTGCTTTATACTACAATTTTTCAATTCTATTGTGTAGATTACCCAACAAATTTATGTGGCCGAGGAGTGGAATAAAATCACTCACAGTGAAGCCCAGTCGAAGGCCTATTCTCGGTCTAAGGTTGAAAAATCTCTGGGTAGACTGAAGGAAGATTATTCTCAGCTGTCCGAGCAGCTAAAAGAGATGACCAAGCAGAGGAATAGTCTTGATGCAGGCCTTAAAAATGCTGAGAAGCAGGCCGAAGACCAACGCTAGCAATTGCACATGACCGAGATTAATCTAGAGATAAAGAGAGAGCTGGTGAAAAGTCTTCGAGCTGAGCTTCAGAAAGATAAGGAAATTGCCCAATTGGTTAAGAACACTGCCTAATTGGCCAAGGAGGCAGTTGAGGCTGAAAAGCAGGCCGCATACAAGCTTAGGGTGGAGGAGACCCAAGTCAAATTCACAGAAGAGTTCTCCACAGTTTGTAGAGATTACTGTGATATAACCTGGGGTAAAGCCCTTGATGCTACTTGAGTCTCTATGGAATCTGACTTGAGGCAACCTGGGAGCATCTACTACGATCCTGATATTCACAAACTCCCAGGTTTTGACTTCTCTCCCTCCAAACAACTCCAAGAAGCCTCTGAGTAGCCCTTGGTTGGCCAAATCCCTCCTGCCTATATTAAAGCTCCCAAAGAGTCTGGTCAGCTTGGTAATCAGGGCAAGCAAGCTAAGGATCCTTAAGATAGGGGTAAAGACTTGGGGAAGAAGAAAACTCCTGAACTTAAGGACCAAGCCTAAGATGCTGCTACTGCCCAGTCCAACCAGACTACTAACCCTTCAGCCCCCCAGATGAAGGCTTAAATGTTTAGGAATCATATTTCATACTTGTATTAGTGTTTTTTTTTTTTTTTTTAAATGTAAGGGATTACAAATTACTTTCTTTTGATCAATGAAATTGTTCTTTTATTTTCAATATCTTTGTTGCAAACATATTATAAGATTTATTATTATTGCAAATAACTCTGACTTGTAGCTGCTGTAACCTAAGCAAACTTAACAGCAATATCATGTTAATGATGCGAAAAACTTATACAAATACTGGAAGAAGTGAGTCGTATAAGAATTATTAATAAATATTGAAAGTAATCAATGATATGAAGGTCTTGTATGTTTTCTCGAACACTTACAAGAAATACTACTGAGCAGTAATTTTGAATTAAGTACATGACCGAAAAGGCCTATCATAAGTTAGAGTCTATTTAAATACCTCCGAGGATTTCTGGCATGACTGATTTTAAGTTTAAACATTTATAAGAATTACAAGGGAGTATTAACTAACCCACATCATCTGGTCCAAGGACTTCAGGCATGATTGAATTTAAGTTTCAATACTTATGAAAGCTGTAAGGGAGTGTTAACTAATCCATATCATCTGGTCCGAGGACTTCAGGCATTATTGGATTTAAATTTAAACACTTAAAAGAATTGTGAGGGAATGTTAACTAACCCATATCATCTGGTCCAAACACTTCAGGCATGATTGGATTTAAGTTTAAACACTCAAAAGAATTGTGAAGGAGTGTTAACTAACCCATATCATCTGGTCCGAGGACTTCAAGCATGATTGAATTTAAGTTTCAACACTTATGAAAGTTGTAAGGGAGTGTTAATTAATCCATATCATCTGGTCCGAGAACTTCAGGTATGATTAGACTTAAGTTTAAACACTTAAAAGAATTGTGAGGGAATGTTAACTAACTCATATCATCTGGTCCAAAGACTTCAGGCATGATTGAATTTAAGTTTAAACACTCAAAAGAATTGTGAGGGAATGTTAAGTAACCCATATCATCTGGTCTGAGAATTTCAGGCATGATTGGATTTAAGTTTAAACACTCAAAAGAATTGTGAGGGAGTGTTAACTAACCCATATCATCTGGTCCAAGAACTTCAAACACGATTGGATTTAAGTTTAAACACTTAAAAGAATTGTAAGGGACTATTAACTAACCCACATCATCTGGTCTGAGGACTTCAGGCATGATTGGATTTAAGTTTAATTACTTTCCATGAAATCTTTATGCAATAAATAAACATTTTGATCAAAGAAAAAACTCGATTAATAATAATACCTTTTAAGGTTGTTTACATTCCAAGGGCGTGGTATTACATGACCATCTAAATCTTCCAAAAAGTATGCCCCAATGCCAGCCCCTGAGGTAATACGATATGACCCTTCCCAATTAGGTCCTAATTTTCTTCAAGCTGGATTTCTCGCAGTGCCTACAACTTTCTTGAGCACTAGATCACCAGGTGTTAAAGGCCTTAGTTTTACGTTGGCATAAAAACCCTATCTGAGCTTTCGTTGGTAATATGCCAATTGAACCATTGCATTTTCCTTCCTTTCCTCAATCAAATCCAAGCTCCTCTCTAGCAGTTCATTATTGCCATTCAGACTAAATGAACTGGTTCTCAACGTTAGGAACCCAGTCTCTAGAGGGATAACAGCCTCAACCCCATAAGTCATTGAAAATGGAGTCTCCCCAGTAGACCTTCGAGGTGTAGTTCTGTATGTCCAGAGTACGTGTGGCAATTCTTCCACCCATTTACCCTTCGCGTCATCTAGCCTCTTCTTTAGTCCATTTACTATGACCTTGTTAACAGCTTCTGCTCGCCATTTCCCTGGGGGTAAGCAGGGGTGAAGTATCTGTTTGTGATTCCCAATTCGTAGCAATAATTTCTGAATGCTTTACTATCAAACTGAAGGCCATTGTTAGAGATAAGGGTATGAGGAATCCCAAACTGAGTGAAAATATTTTTTCAGACAAACTTCTTTGCGTCTACGTCTCTGATGTTGGGTAGAGGTTCAATTTCAACCCATTTGGTGGAATAATTTGTGCCGATCAAAAGATATTTCTTGTTTCCTGCTGCTTTAGGGAATGGATCCATGATATCTAAGCCCCATTGAGCAAATGGCCATAGGCTGGATAATGGATTAAGGATTCCACCTGGTTGATGTATGTTTGGTGCAAACCTTTGACATTGATCGCACTTTTTAACATATTCTTGGGCTTCTTTTTACATATTTTTGGGCTTCTTTTTGCATATTTGGCCACCAATAGTCTTGAGTGGTAGCTCTATGTGCCAAGGATCTACCATCGGTATGGCTTCCACAGATTCCTTCATGTAATTCCTCAAGGAGCAATTTGGTTGCTCTAGGATGTATGCACAACAAATACGGTCCTGAATAGGAGCATTTGTACAATTTATGGTCTTCGGATAGCCAGAATCTAGTAGCCTTTCTCCGAACTTTATCCGCTTTCAACCTTGCTTCAGGCAAAGTATCCTCCTTCAGGAACTGAATTATAGGGTCCATCCAAATTGGCTCAAATCTAATTTGATGAACTCAGACTACCACTTTTCTTATCTCCGTTGGTTTATGCAAGTCTTTGATGAGGATAACCCGAGGCAGATTCTATGTCGAGGAAGTTGCAAGCGTGGCTAGAGAATCAGCATGCGCATTACCACTTCTAGGGACATGTAGCAAATTAAAAGATTCGAACTGTGACTGGAGACATTTAACTTGGCTCAGGTACTTTTGCATTCTTTCATCCTTCGCCTCAAATTCCCTTTGTACTTGGCCGACGACTAGCCTCGAGTCCGAGAATATTTCCACTAATTTTCCTCCCATTCTCTGGATCATTGCCATTCCCATCAGTAGAACTGTATACTCTGCCTCATTATTTGTAGCCGCGAAGCCTAGTCTTAGTGACTTTTCAATAATGATCCTTTCTGAGGATATTAGAACTAGCCCCACTCCAGATCCTTTCTGGTTTGCTGCACCGTCTACATATACCTCCCAGAATGAGGGGCCTTTCTGAGAAATTACGCCAACTAATTTTTTATCCATGTTCTGTGTTGGTGTTAATTCTTCTAACGAAGGCTCAGTGAACTTGGCTACTAGATCTGTGAGGACGTGTCCCTTTGTGGAGGTGTGGCAGGGCATATACTTGATGTCAAAAGCCCCTAGGATAGTGCCCCATTTAGCTATTCTCCCTGTGCAATTTGCACTTTTGAGTCTGGTTTTAAGCGGAAGTTGAGTAAGAACAACAACCGTATGTGCTTGGAAATAATGAGGCAACTTCCATGTACCAAGCACTACTGCCAGGATGGCTTTCTCCAATGGTAGATGATGAATCTCGACCTCATACAATGACTTACTCACATAATAAACTGGCATTTGCACACCTTGGTCCACTCGTATTAACACTAAACTTACAGCATAAAGAGCCACAGCAATGTAACCAAACAAGACTTCATCTGACTTAGGACTGAACATGATTGGTGGCCGAGCTAAATAGTCTTTAAGTTGCTGGAAAGCTATAGCACATTCTTCAGTCCACTCAAATCCCTTCCACTTATTGATCCACAAGAAGAAAGGCCTACACATATCTACCGATCGAGAGATAAATCGGTTCAGTGCAACAGCCATTCCAGTCAACTTCTGGACCTCTTTGGGATTCCGATGAGGTTGTAAATTGTTGATGGCCTTTATCTGATCTGGGTTGACCTTAATTCCCCTATGGGTTATCATGTAACCCAAGAATTTTCCTGATCCCACACCAAACGAACATTTGGATGCATTTAAACGCAATTTGTATCTTCTGAGAACTTCGAAAATGTTTCCAAGATCTCTCACATGCTCAAAAACAATCTTACTCTTCACCACCATGTCATCTATGTAAATCTCAATACTTTTACCTAGTTGTGGCTCAAACATCTTCGTCATCATCCTTTGATAGGTGGATCCCGCATTTTTCAAACCAAATGACATTACTTTGTAGTGGTAATTTCCAATAGGAGTAACAAAGGCAGTCTTCTCCTGATCATCCAGAACTAATGGTATTTGGTGATAATCTTGGAAAGCATCCAGAAAACTCATCCGAGGATGGCCAACAGTTACATCTACTAGCTGATCTATTTTAGGCATAGGAAATGGATCTTTAGGGCAAGCTTTATTTAAATCAGTAAAATCTATGCATACTCGCCATTTCCCATTCTTCTTCTTTACCACCACAGTATTCGCTAGTCACTCAAGATAAAAAAACTTCTTTAATAGCTCTAGCTTGTTTGAGCTTTGTTACTTCCTCTCGCACTGCGTTAGCATGCTCCTTGGATGGGTGCCGAGAAGGTTGTTTCTTATGGGTGATCAATGGGTTGACCTTCAGATGGTGACATATGAATTCTAGATCCACTCCCGGGGCTTCATAAGTATTCCAGGCAAATACATCAATGTTCCTTTTGAGGAACTCCATCAGCTCTTCCTTCTCCTAGAGAGGTAATTGAGATCCAACTTGAAAAAACTTCTCCAGATCATCTCTGATAGCAATTTTTATCAAATCTTCACACCTTGCACCCTCGGCTGAATCATTGATGGGCAATGCCAAAGGTTTTAATTGCTATAAATCCTCTCCAACATGAGCCGAGGACTCAACTTTGGGCTTATGTTAGATGGCAGCCACTAAGCATTGTCTCGCCATAAATTGATCTCCCCGGATTTCACTAACTTGACCTTTAGAGGGATACTTAACCTTTTGATGCAGAAAGGAAATAGCCCCTAGCGTATAAAGCCAATGTCTGGCCACAATTGCAGTGTATGGCGAATACGCGTCCATGATAACGAAATCTACCTTTACTACCTCTATACCAGCCTACACGGGTAATCGTATTTGGCCCTTTGGGATAATAACTCTTCCTTCAAAACTCACCAGGGGAGAACTATATGGAGTTAAATCATCAGGTTTTAAGTTCAGCCCCTTATAGAAATCAGGATACATTATCTCTGCTGCATTGCCCTAGTCCACCATTACCCTCTTCACATCATACCTTTCAATTCTGAGGGTAATTACTAAAGTGTCATCATGGGGTTGGATGGTTCTAATCTTATCTTCGTCTGAGAACCCTAAAACTGGTGGAGTACTCGCTTTAGCTCTCTTCAGACCGTGATTAAAGTCTCCTATGGGTAACCGGGCTACCGACATTACCCTAGATGACCAGGATCCTGTTCTCCTTGATGCGGCAAAGATGACATTGATAGTTCCCAAAGGGGGCCTTGAAGCATCATCCCTTCGGGGCTCCGAGTTCATCCCTTCGAGGCATTGTTTCAATTTACCCTCGTGGACAAGTTGGTCCAAATGATCCTACAGGCTCCTGCAATCCTCTGTGGTATGCCCATAGTCCTGATGGTACTGGCAATAGAGATTATGAATATGCCTTTCAGGATTTCCCACCATCTTATTCGGCCACTCGAAGAATGGTTCATGCTTAATCTTTTCCAAAACTTGATGTACTGGCTCTTTGAATACAGCGTTGACTACTTGAAGATTTGATAATCCTGATTGCCCAGCAAAATCCCTACGCGGCTTGTTATTATTGTATCTATCCGACATGAAATCCCTCCTCTCTTGGGGGAGAACCTTGTCCTTTCCCTTGCCTTGCTGCTGATCTTCTTCAACTCTTTTATACTTATCAATCATGTCCATCAATTGACGCACACTGGTGACAAGTTTTCTAGTCAGTGATTTTCTTAAACCATGGTTGGCGGGGAGGTCGAGCTTAAATGTATTAAGGGCCACTTCATCAAAATACCCTTCCATTTCATTGAACATCTCCCAGTACCTATCTGAGTACGTTTTCAAGGTCTCACCTTTTTGCATGCTCAAGGATAGCAATGAAACTAAGGGCCGAGCGACTCTTCAGCAGGTGACAAAACGGGAACCAAATACTTGAGTGAGTTCTTTAAAGGAATTAATGGAATCTGCTTTCAAGCTGTCAAACCATCTCATCGCAATCGGTCCCAGACTGGAAGGGAAAACTTTGCACATTAAAGTTTCGTCCTTGGAGTGAACTATCATCCTTTGGTTGAAGTAACTCACATGCTCCACAGGGTTTGTTCTACCATTATATATAGTGAACGTCGGTTGATGAAAATGACGAGGAAGTCTTGCATCTTCAATCCTACGTGTGAAAGGCGATCTGGAGATTTGGTTCAAGGCCTTGCTCACAGCATTGTTCCCTACGCCTCCACGTGATGGGCTTCGAGGCTGCCGTTTACAATAATGTTCTTCTTCATAGGAAAAGGATTCACTAACTGGTGTTCAAAATTTCCGTTTATAAGTGACGTCTTGTTCGTTGTCAGAATTATCATTAGAGTATGAAGAAGTCTACCTCCTCCTTGCATGATGCAATTCCCTTTTTAACTGGTCAATTTCTAGTTGCATGTTTTTGTTCTTCTCTGCACGAGACACGTGACTTCCACCTTGTGGCTGGCTTCGGTCAGTATGCGTAGTATGTACACTACCTTCATGATCATGTCTTTGCTCCAAGTTGAGAAAAGGATCAATGTGTTGGGATGCCCTGGATTTTGCTAATTGTTGCCCTGGTTCAGCCATCATCAACTGTTGTTTCCACTCTCGCTCAAGCTCTTCCCACAGACAACGCCAATTGTAGGATCTATATTTGTGGCCTAAAATCCAGAGGTATAGAATATGAGCCCAACAAGCCCAATATAATGAAGTTGTAAAGAGTGGGTGAAAGAACTGGGCTGATAGTGAACTAAACAATGTCTAACAAAGATTCAACCAGTAAATAATTGCAAGAACAAACTTGAAACTTGAATAAATTGTTGTCCGAGGAGACAAACTTTCTTGTATATAGTTCTTAGAGCTACAGTAGACCTTCCTTCTCTCTTCCTCTCTCTTTTTTCCGATGCCCCTCTCATGAGAGGTCCTTTACATTTATATAGTTTTCTTTTTGTCTATCTTCATCATACACTTGTTCTTCATCTAAACATTCACTTGAATATATGTCCCATCAGGTATCGTCTTTAGCTCTCCATGAGTGGTGATAGCTAAGGCTGCACTATTCAGGGTCTTCTCTACATAAATGTGGCCAGAAAAGTTGCTGCAATACATTTAATGCGGTGGTAGCAGTTTTTCCTTTAGATATTTCTCAGTTCTTATTATCTTTATACGTGCATGAAGTTCATCCTTATTGTTGGAACTTCCTGGAAGATTGCCCAAGCTGCCCAGGTATTTGCTTGACAGTATTCTTCATATCCAAGAAGGATAATCTCCTCGGACAACATTTCTTTATCATTTCCTTACGTGATTTTCCACTTCGGGATCTTTTCTAATTATTTACTCCTTCTCGGACGGACCTCCATCTTCATATAGGGCCCAAGACCCAATATGTGAATTTGGGCCTTTATCTCCACATAAATAAACAAATAAACAAATATAGGAAAATAGGAATATATATAATTAAGATATTAATACAATGTATTTACAATGTAGAAAGTCAAAGTACTTCGTATTTTATACTAAAAAAGTATTTAGTAAGCACGTTGATGTTTGATATAAGCCTTGAACATGATATAATCAAGACAGCAGGATATAAATAAAATACAATTTTTTTCCAGGTTACTATTTAGCACAAATAGATTCGTGTTAAAGCGGATCTCACTTTGACACGATTAATAAATAACTCAATTTTGTGTTGACCTTTAGACCTGCAATCAACTTAAAAATGGCTCAAATTATTAGTTGTATCAAGACAAGTTCACTCCTTTTGACACATGCCCATTTAACCAAAATAAAAATAGTTGATTTAACCTACATATGACCTACTCGAAGCCTACATATTTTCTTGGTCACAATCCTCTTTTTTTTTTGTACGTGGATCCCATGTTTTGACCAATTTGATGTCCTATGTTGTGTTTGTGTGAAGCAATTGATAATTTCACATAAATTCACAAATGATCGGATTTTGCATCCCACTATTTAAAATTCCTTGACATACCAATGTCCTGATTTGGATATGAAATATATACCCAATGAAATTTCAACACCATATCACAGATCATAATTCAGAAGCTCTCTCTTTGCTATACCCTCTCCTTCTGATCCCACTTCCACCAACCCCTTCCTGAGGATAAGAAATTAAATTTTACATTCTTTAATTCTTTTTCTTTTTCTTTTTTCCACTAAAAAAGAACCTAACAAAAGCTTCAATTTCTGAAAGCAACTCCTGAACTGTGGCCATTGACCCCCACAAAAGGGGCTCTATAATGAATTGACATCTCACTTATGAAAATATTGTGCCTATAAAAGAAATACATATTCTTACATGGAAGAATAGCGACATGATCCAATCCTCTCTTTTACTTTTTTTTAATTTGGCAAATATTTGTTATTTATTTTTATTATGGATAATATACATATATACACATACACACATTTTTTTTTTATGAACCACACACATACATATCATCGTTATCATCATCATCACATTTTTCATCTCATTATTCATCACGGATGATAGTATCATCTTTACATCTTTATATACAAATTTAATTTAGAGAAGAAATGAAAAGCTATTTTCTTTTATATGTAAAATGTTGTTTGCCTCGAACTTTTTAGCTTCTCTAATTTTTAACAAATAATTTAATAAGAAATCAACAAAAAATTGCTTCCAAATAGACACTAATATTGAGATAAATCTCTCTCAAATTGGATAATTAATAAAAGAAATTAAATTCTATAAGGACGTGGTGTAAAATCCATGTTTTACCCATATTAATAAAAGAGATTAAATTCTAATTTTTTTTTCTAGGGTGCTCAATAACCCATATTAATTTAAAATTTTACTTTTTAAAGCGTATATATATAAATAATAAAAAATGGTTTCAATTCAGGGTGGTCCTGATTAATAAATAGAGCCACCCTTGGATCTAGCATTATTCATTATTATTATTTTGGGGTGGGTGTGATAAAGGTTGGAAAATCAATTTTCAAACTCAAAGACTCAAACAAGAAAAAACATAGAAACTCCAAAATATGGAGGCTAAAATAATATTTTCAAAAAGAAAAAAACTAGTAATTCATAATGTTATGAATTGATAGTTTTTTTTTTTTTTTTAATATGTGAAACCCAAATTCTTTGAGCTAACCCATTTGTGATTTTAAAAATAAATAAATAAATAAAATGGCTGCAATGTCATGTCATAGTTTTATAGATACATACTCAAAGAAACTAACAGAACTTGATGAATAGACCAATGATGCTCATTTTCTTAACTCCACATACCAATAAATAGTGCTCACTTGAAATTTTATGGACCAAAAACATTTAGTAGTTAAATTTTAAAGACCAGTAAAGCAATAAAGTATTTTGGCCTTATTCTAAAATATCATATCATATCATATCATATACTATATATAATAGCAGAAGCTGAAAGAAAGTGTCTATCTAAAATTTAGACACGTGTACAGTTAATCTTTAAAAAATCGTACAGTGCATCATTAGGAGAAACATCCTATTACAGCCTGATGGTCTCTAAATATAAATACAGCACTAACTGCTTAAATGGGTATATTACATTCAAAAGGCCTGCTCGTGTACGGAGAAAGAGAGAGAACAACAGAAAGAGGCAGAGTTCGCAAGGCCCCAAGAGAAGAAGAGAAATATCCAAGGCCGGCGATTGTTTGTTCCCTGGACAGACTTAGACCATCGGAATAGCAAGCACAGAAAGAAAATGTTAGGTCATATATCAACCACTCAAATCATTTGAACCAGCACCGGTAATTTTTTTTTTTTTTTTTTTTTCCATTTTTTAGATCTGGGTATGAAATTTGACTTTGAATTGAGTTTTTTTGTTGGATAGGTTTAGATTTGATTCATTTTTGTTTTGGGTTTTAGGGTTTTCTATCAAAATGTTTGTAGATATTTGCTTTTGTTTTGAGAAAAAAGGGAATAGTTTCCCAGTTCCTTTAAAAAATTCTTCCTTCTTCTTCTGACTTTTTGATTAACAATGCCTCCAACGAATCCCTATTCTTTCTCTGACTTTTTTTCCCCCACCAAATTTAAAGTTATATTACTTTTGCTATATGTTTTCCACTTATACAATCGTAGTTAGATTTTGGTTCCAAGAATTAGGGTTAAGGAAATCTAAATTATGATATGTGACTATTTTTTGTTAAATATTTTGGGTAATGGGTTTGTTTGAATTCTTCTCTTTTGGATTTAAATCATTCAATTTCTTTCTTTGCAAAAATGAAGTGGAATCTTTCTACAATCTAGAGTATCTAATTTAATCAAAGCAAATCGTTCGGTTAAGGTTTGTTGGAACCACAAGCACAGAGAGACATGCTGTTTAGCCATAACCAGTAAAGTTTTTGTTTTTGTTTTCATTTAATAAATCTAGGGATTGAATATGATTTAGGTTTGAATTTCTTGGTTGGATTGGTTTAGATTTAGATTTAGTTATCTGCCATGTACGAAAAATACCCGCTTAAAAAACAAACACGAGTAAAACAAACTTGAAACGCCACACTCAAAGGAAAATGATGCATTTATATTTTCTGCATAATCTGTGCTTAGGGGGGCTAAGTGTAATATCTGTTGCTATTTCTGTGATGTATGTCCATGGCTGTATTTCTGCTACTGCATATTCTATTTTCTGCCCAACAGGTTCAGGATTTTCTGCATAATCTATGCTAACAGGGGGGCTGAGTGTAATATCTGTTGTTGTTTTTGTTATGTATTTCCATGGGTTGTATTTCTGTTGCTGCATATTTTTTTTCTGCAGAACAGGTTCAAAACATAAATTTAGTTTCTGCCTATTAGAGGAACTTCCATTCATATTTCCCACACACACACACCCAAACTTCCAAGTCTTGACTTCACATTTTCATCATTTTTGTTTCTCTTTTCTTTTTTCTTTTTTCGATCTTATAAAATTTGGGGAATTTAAAATGTGATAATTTACTGTTTGTCAAATTGGAGACAATGAAGGTTTTTATTTTAATTTTTTCATTAGACTTCCAGTTCTATGTATTTTCTGAAATGTCTTTCAATTACCTCCTTTTAGTGGGCAAGAAAACGAGTACAAAGTACATTTAATGCTTACCATAAAAATGATTGTTTTTTTTTTCTTAAGCTCATGGTGCAAGTTACAATAGTATAAATGCCCAAATGAATTCTCCAGCTGACATTGGCTGAATTTTCTCTTAGATTGTAGATTGATACTGAAATTGTTGAAGCCATTTAATTCTCCTTTGTCTTACATCACTACCACAAATGATTTACAATTTTTATTATTTTTATTATTATTATTATTATTATTTTATGACAGTAGGTAAACACCTTACAATTGGTAAATAGCTAAACATACATATACATTACCCTTATCAATTTTAGTATCATCTACTTGGGTTTTTATCAAATTTTTCTTTTTTTTACTCTCTAATCTTCCATGGAAAATTGGCAACACATTATTAAAAGATAAGAAAAATATGATTATATTCTAATAGATACTTTCCTATGTTTTTTTTTTATTTTTTATTATTGGATTTTGTTTTATAAGTAAAATTTTGATTTAGAAATTTTTATTAGACATGTTTAAAGGAAAAAGAAATGGTAAGAGCTATCTAACACTCATTCCATGTGATCTACATTTTAGATTGTAGAACTAATTTTGCATTTGTATGTGATCTTCATTTGGAATCAATTTAACATTAACATTTTGTTCTGAATCTTCTTATATGTCCAGGTATGCAAAAAGATCCTCAATGGCTTGGTTGCTTACAACATTAGACCCATAAATGATTCGTGTTAAAGCGGATCTCACTTGGACACGATTAATAAATAACTCAATTTTGTGTTGACCTTTAGACCTGCAATCAACTTAAAAATGGCTCAAATTATTAGTTGTATCAAGACAAGTTCACTCCTTTTGACACATGCCCATTTAACCAAAATAAAAATAGTTGATTTAACCTACATATGACCTACTCGAAGCCTACATATTTTCTTGGTCACAATCCTCTTTTTTTTTTGTACGTGGATCCCATGTTTTGACCAATTTGATGTCCTATGTTGTGTTTGTGTGAAGGAATTGATAATTTCACATAAATTCACAAATGATCGGATTTTGCATCCCACTATTTAAAATTCCTTCACATACCAATGTCTTGATTTGGATATGAAATATATACCCAATGAAATTTCAACACCATATCACAGATCATAATTCAGAAGCTCTCTCTTTGCTATACCCTCTCCTTCTGATCCCACTTCCACCAACCCCTTCCTGAGGATAAGAAATTAAATTTTACATTCTTTAATTTTTTTCTTTTTCTTTTTTCCACTAAAAAAGAACCTAACAAAAGCTTCAATTTCTGAAAGCAACTCCTGAACTGTGGCCATTGACCTCCACAAAAGGGGCTCTATAATGAATTGACATCTCACTTATGAAAATATTGTGCCTATAAAAGAAATACATATTCTTACATGGAAGAATAGCGACATGATCCAATCCTCTCTTTTACTTTTTTTTTTTTTTAATTTGGCAAATATTTGTTATTTATTTTTATTATGGATAATATACATATATACACATACACACATTTTTTTTTTATGAACCACACACATACATATCATCGTTATCATCATCATCACATTTTTCATCTCATTATTCATCACGGATGATAGTATCATCTTTACATCTTTATATACAAATTTAATTTAGAGAAGAAATGAAAAGCTATTTTCTTTTATATGTAAAATGTTGTTTGCCTCGAACTTTTTAGCTTCTCTAATTTTTAACAAATAATTTAATAAGAAATCAACAAAAAATTGCTTCCAAATAGACACTAATATTGAGATAAATCTCTCTCAAATTGGATAATTAATAAAAGAAATTAAATTCTATAAGGACGTGGTTAGGGGGGCTAAGTGTAATATCTGTTGCTATTTCTGTGATGTATGTCCATGGCTGTATTTCTGCTACTGCATATTCTATTTTCTGCCCAACAGGTTTAGGATTTTCTGCATAATCTATGCTAACAGGGGGGCTGAGTGTAATATCTGTTGTTGTTTTTGTTATGTATTTCCGTGGGTTGTATTTCTGTTGCTGCATATTTTTTTTCTGCAGAACAGGTTCAAAACATAAATTTAGTTTCTACCTATTAGAGGAACTTCCATTCATATTTCCCACACACACACACCCAAACTTCCAAGTCTTGACTTCACATTTTCATCATTTTTGTTTCTCTTTTCTTTTTTCTTTTTTCGATCTTATAAAATTTGGGGAATTTAAAATGTGATAATTTACTGTTTGTCAAATTGGAGACAATGAAGGTTTTTATTTTAATTTTTTCATTAGACTTCCAGTTCTATGTATTGTCTGAAATGTCTTTCAATTACCTCCTTTTAGTGGGCAAGAAAACGAGTACAAAGTACATTTAATGCTTACCATAAAAATGATTGTTTTTTTTTTTCTTAAACTCATGGTGCAAGTTACAATAGTATAAATGCCCAAATGAATTCTCCGGCTGACATTGGCTGAATTTTCTCTTAGATTGTAGATTGATACTGAAATTGTTGAAGTCATTTAATTCTCCTTTGTCTTACATCACTACCACAAATGATTTACAATTTTTATTATTTTTATTATTATTATTATTATTTTATGACAGTAGGTAAACACCTTACAATTGGTAAATAGCTAAACATACATATACATTACCCTTATCAATTTTAGTATCATCTACTTGGGTTTTTATCAAATTTTTCTTTTTTTTACTCTCTGATCTTCCATGGAAAATTGGCAACACCTTATTAAAAGATAAGAAAAATATGATTATATTCTAATAGATACTTTCCTATGTTTTTTTTTTATTATTATTATTGGATTTTGTTTTATAAGTAAAATTTTGATTTAGAAATTTTTATTAGACATGTTTAAAGGAAAAAGAAATGGTAAGAGCTATCTAACACTCATTCCATGTGATCTACATTTTAGATGGTAGAACTAATTTTGCATTTGTATGTGATCTTCATTTGGAATCAATTTAACATTAACATTTTGTTCTGAATCTTCTTATATGTCCAGGTATGCAAAAAGATCCTCAATGGCTTGGTTGCTTACAACATTAGACCCATAAAGACTTTTAACAAAGAAAGCATGACGTCCGTAAACAAAGGATTAAACTATTTGACTTTTGGTTTATTTTAAGATTATAAATGTTATTTTGAGATATGAATCTAAATTTTTCTGATGTTATGAAGAAAGGTTTCTGTTTTCCTTCTGTTGTAAGTTTTTTTTTTTTTCCCTGTTATTCAAATTATGTTAATCTATATATATTAAGAGGATTCAAAAAGTTAGTTATTGTTTTTTTTTTTACTGTCAAAAAGACCCCTAAATTAATTAACCAACAACTTAAAAATGAGGTTAAAATAGTAAATTAACAAAAGAAAGTTAGTTATTGCTTTTGTTTATAGTAAAAAATACCCCTACGTAAAACTTAAAAATTGTGTTAAAATAGTAAATTAACAAAAATAATAAATTCATACTTCTACGTTGAAATGCCTTCCTACTTTTAATAAATTCTTACTTCTACTCAATAGCTTAAAAAACTTCCCATGTATTTATCTTCTCCACATTTTTTGAATAAAATTTCTCATAAAAAAGAAACGTGTACAATAAAACTTCCCCACTTTTCTTCTCAAAAAAAGAACTTCCCACTACTCACGTTTGAAAGAAAATAACTACCCCTCCAATACAATAAGGGAAAACTATCCCATGCTTAAAAAAAGAAAATTTGTCAGACTAAACTATCCCATGTTTCTTTTTGAAACTATTATATTATCATTTTTTTTTATAACTATTACATCATCAATTGGATTTGGATAAGCACGCAAAAACTTCTAATTAAAAAATGAATCCTATTCTCTTTGAAAAAAAAAATTCCTATCTATTTTTTAAAATTGTGATGAAAGAAAAATTATAATACTAAATCTAAAAAAAAAGAGCCTCATTTCACGCGCGAAGCGCATGTGATGAGGCTAGTATATATTATTATGATGGAGTATTATTTACTTTTGATGATATTTTCACGCATGTGATGAGGCTAGTATATATTATTATGATGGAGTATTATTTACTTTTGATGATATTTTATAAAAATCCCGTGCATTTGCACGGGTTATAAGCTAGTATAAGATAAGTTTTGAGACCCCACAGGTAGTTGGAGACTTGGAGGATGGGGAGTTAATGTTTCTGAATGTCTTCTTCACTTGGCAAACATTCTACCATACCCTAACTCCTACGAATAGTGACCAATACCATAACCTTTACATGGAAGGCAATGTGGAAACTGTCACTCTTCTTTTAAGTTTTGAGACCCCACAGGTAGTTGGAGACTTGGAGGATGGGGAGTTAATGTTTCTGAATGTCTTCTTCACTTGGCAAACATTCTACCATACCCTAACTCCTACGAATAGTGACCAATACCATAACCTTTACATGGAAGGCAATGTGGAAACTGTCACTCTTCTTATTCTTAAGCAAATACAAAATAACAGAAGATACATAAATTTGAAGCTACGGCATTATAACCTATTGATCAAACCCATCTGCTTACAGTGACGCATTAACAACATCTACTCTCTCTCTCTCTCTCTCTCTCTCTCTCTCTCGTATTAATTCATCGTTAGAATTCTGGACAGCTAAAAAAAATATGATCTCTTTTAACTCAATAAAAAACAATTAAATCTCCTCTGTTGAGGCTAAGAACACAATGTGATGATGCAATCCCACATTAAAATATAAAAACATTTTTAAGAATAATTAAAGCCATATGATAGTTCAATAATTTTTTTTAAATAATCTCTCCTAGCTATGTCCACACATTCTATTCAAGTCTTAGAAAGATAAAATTTGCCAACCGCCTGTAATGATCTACTTAAAAAAGTAAGTCATAATTCTAGACTGATATACATTGTTGTCCATCTCCTGCATAAACTTAGGAACAACTTAATTGTCTCACCGACATTCATCATATCATGTAGAAATTTATAAAGTTCTAGTCTTTTTTGTTTTTCTTTGATTATTTTTTTATTTTTTATAATTCAATAATTGATAGAACAATGATTTGGTTCCTAAACATTTTTGTTGGAAATATCATAAAGTGTTAACTGCAACACTCATGACTTATTACCACCACACACCCTTAGTGCGATTAGTCACTCTACAAATATAAGTATTTATGGGGTGTGGGGGGTAAAGGTCGGGATTCAAGTCTCCAATAGAGAGTTTTACACACATATACACTTAGATTAGGCTAGAGTAGAATTTCTTTCTTATATAAAAAAATAAAATAACACTCTTGGCTTATTATTAATTTCATATTTAATACCTTATAAAGTTTGTGTATTTTATCATTTATAATTAAGTAGTGTCGTTGCCAAGAGTCTTGTAACTCAATTGACATTTTAAAAAAAATAGTTTCAGCTGACAACTTTTTAATGTTTCTAAGGGAAATATCTAGGATTTAAATCCTTACTCTTACCATAAGAATCAAATTTATATAAAAATAATTATATAAGTGATGGCATCTTCATAGTCCACAGTAGCCATATTGATTTTCTGCCCTTCAAGAACTGCAAAAGACATCAATGGATTAATTAACTTCTTAATAAGGAAAAGCCATATTTTGGTAATTTTACTGTTTCACCTTCGCCGATATGCTCTTCTGATTAATTAGTTGATTGTATGCTTGCCCTCTATTTTGCATATAGCTAAAATTAATTAACAGACTTCATACTGTATATGGAATGGACACACACATAGAATATATTTATATATATATATATAAAGAAAGAAGTACAAGCTCTCGATTTAACTAGCTAGCTACAATGATGTTCATATTGGACCATGATGGTGATGTAACTCCTAACTTATTAAGACTACCACAAGTTCTATCTTATTAAAAATTAGAAAAAAAAAAAAGAAGATTATAAGTAGTATTAAATTTATGTTAGAAGTGGAGTTAGGATTTAAGTTGAGAAGGGGGGGGGGCAAAATTTATAAATAACTCATAATTATGCACATCATGAATATATAGTATTTGACGCAAATTTGAAAATTTAAAATTTATTCATTTGAATATTAAATAATATTTAATGAAATGTTTTTTTTTTTTTTAACTTTCACAAAAAGAAAGTATATTCATTTTGTTGTATTTATCTATTTAGTTTTTACTCACTTTTTTTGAAGAAACAAACACACAAGAAAGAGAGAAAGTGAAAGACTTTTGCTCACATGAGCATCAATTTTCAAAGTCAAAAATCGAGTTATGAATGAAATGATGTGCAATTTTATGTAATTTTGATTAATAAAGACTTATAAAATGCTCAAATTATTTTATTAACAATAAACTTTTACTTATATATATATATATATATAAAGGCTCAAAATATAATGTGTGAATCTATAATATAATATTTTAAAATATAATTAATTATTTCAACTAATTTAAGCATACATTAATATTATACATACATACATACATATATATATATATAAATAATATATATATTTGACTGTATGCGTTATTAAATTTGTTTTTTTTTTTTTTTGTATTTTGGTTGTTTTTGTTTTAATTGTTGCCGAAACAACTAAACATGATGAGAAATGTTATATTCCAAATCAATATTTTTTTTTAATAAATATTCTTATATAAATTTTATAGAATAAATAAATAAATAATATATATATATATATATAAATTCATTTCATTTCTCGTCATTTTATGCATATTATACTATATATCCATCATAGGAAACATAAAATACACAATAAAACATATAGCGATTCCTAGAATTATATATAAATATAGTGAAATAATCAGTTTATACAAGATTATGGAAGAGAGAAGAGAAACAAACACATGGACTTTAATCCTATCAAAAAACAAATGGACTTTAATAGGGAGAAGAAGTGTGTGTGTGTGTGTTTTTTTTTTTTTTAATACAGGGAGAAGAAAAGTTATAAAAAAAAAAAAAAAAAAAGAAAAATTTAAAAATAGGTGAATGATGTAGCACAATAATAAAGTAGTACATATATTGATATGTCTCCATATATATATGTGTGTGTGTGTGTGTGTGTGTGTGTGCGCACGCGCGTGTATGTGTGTCATTAAATTTTTTTTTTTTTTTTTTTGTATTTTGCAAAACAAGAAAACAAGAGGAAGAATGTTATAAATAGTGAAAAGTGATGGTCCTATCATGATTGGTAAGTTACAATTAGTTTTGAAAATGTGTAATGGAATAAAGAAAAAAATGATAACTTGGCCGCTGATTAGACTTAATAAAAGCATATTAACAATAAATGTTATTGCAAGAGACAAAAAATTAGTTAAGCCAATTACAATATGCCACGTCAAATTTAGTGACAAATTCCAAACTTGTTTGTCATTAATTAATTAAATCAAGTAATACATGTGTCATTTAAATTGACATCACATTGGTGAATAAAAATTTGCTACAAGTATTTGAGCCCACAAAATAAAGATAAATTTTCTATTTAGAATTAATGGATAATTATCTTTATTAAAATAAAGAGAACAAAGATAATTATCTACAAGTAACAAATCATAGTGGGACTCTTTTTTTATTATTATCTTTCTAAAAAAAAATAGAGATGATTATCTACAAGCAACAAGTCGGGACTTCTGACTTTGAGCTAATCAAAATCCACTACTTATTTTTAAGGAGATCAATTTGAAGTAGGATTCATCCTTTGAAACCATTATAAATAGAGGATGCCCCTTTCATTCTTCCTAACTTTTCAAGACGTCAAAAGAGAAATTTTGCCTTAAGAGGTGTTCTTTGAGTTCTTTGAAGATTCTTTAAATGTAAAAGCTTTGGGGTGGAAGTTCTTCAGGGCTTTAGCTTGAAGAATAACAAATCTCTAAGAAGCTCATGGCTAGAGATTTGTTGTAAATACGCATTTGATCCATTTTCTAACCAAAGTGAAGAAAATTTTGTGTTTGAGTTAAAACTACAAGAAGATAGAATCAGAGGGTTACTTTTTGTAAAAGGATAAGATAATATACAGAGAATTGTACTCACTATTCAATCAATACAAATTTATATTTATGAAACTATTTTGATTGATTGATATTCAAACTTGAGAATTTTTTATTTACAACTATGCTTCATCATTTAGATTTTATATAGATATTGTTAGGTTCTAAATATTTAGTCATAAATGTTTAGGTTCTAAATATGTTGTATGTTGGCAAACCAAGAAAAAAAAAACTTGTTTAGGATTAGATCTTAGGTCTTTGAAGTATTTTAGACATTGCTCAAGTTGATACAAGTCAAGATTCAAGAACGTACAAGCTGCAAAAAGAAGAATTCAAAATCTGTCAAGCTTGACCGATCAAGAGAGAGCTTTGATCAATCAAACTGCGAATCTGCAGAATTTTTAATAAAGCCCAATAGCTCGTGAAACGTTTAGAGTTTAAGTTCAATACTACTGGGTATAAAACCCTAAAACACGGTTTTGAAGTCTTTGGAGTTATGTTTGTGAGATCTGTAAGGTTTTGTACCTTCTAACTCTATCAAGCACCTACAAGAAATCAAATCCATATAGCTAGTACCGGTGGAGTAAAGTTGCAGCCAAGCCTTCAGCTATCAAGTGTATTGAAGATCAAGACATGAACTGGTGGTTCATGTGAGAGCAGATCTAAATCAAAGAAGTCTGAGAAGTTTAGAGCTCAGTTTGGTAACTATGTTAGATTTACTACAAATTGGTATTCTTAACTATAAATCTCAATTTGATA
Organism: Quercus suber; assembly: GCF_002906115.3. Taxonomy (NCBI): domain Eukaryota; kingdom Viridiplantae; phylum Streptophyta; class Magnoliopsida; order Fagales; family Fagaceae; genus Quercus; species Quercus suber. The sequence continues at coordinate 94,164 of NW_027069775.1, read as the reverse complement.
TAGTGGATTGTTCTCTTAGGATAATTCTCCCAAGTTTTTTACCTTGAAATGAGTTGTTTTTTTGGTTTTTTTGAGTCATCATATCATTGTATTAGTTACCTTTCTATCGTGCATGATATGTTTGATTATTGTTTAACCTGGAACTGGATAATTAATTTAAGTAACAACTTAGCTAATATATTAGGTTAAACAAACTGTGTTTTCCAATGATATAAATCTTTACAAATACAAATACATGAAAGGTTAAATAAGAATATTTCTATTCTTCTCAAGAAATGTGTCACTTGTCATAATCTTAAACCACTACCACTACCGCTAATATTGATGTTTATAACGCAATTTTCCTTCAATCCAATTTGGATTGCAAATTGCTAGTTTGGCAGAGCTCCTCTGGCTCCAAATGGTCAATTAGTCAAAATTTACTGCCTACAGTGGTTAACAAAGTAACAATCCATTGATACTGATCTGTAAGTGAAAATGATGTAGAAACTACGTGGATGACACGTTACACTATGGAGCGTTGAGGAGGAGAATGGACTACTAGCTAGCTTTAGACCAAAAAATTGGATAATGATTAATGTTAGATTTTAGAAAACAATAAAAGTATGTTTTAAATAAGAGCAGGCATGTGGGTCTGATCTGATCTGGAGGCATGCAAGGGACGCAATATTATGGGGTCAACAAGCCCAAAAATAAAGGCAAGCTTTGGGCCTTGTGAGTTGTGAGTGATGACTTTGCCTTTAATTGGTGTACAATTAACAAGAAGAAGGCATGTTTCTTGCTTTGCATTCTTAGCATCTCTCTATCAACGTCTCTTTAGTCTTGACTTAATTAGCGTCTGCTTATAAATACAACCACCTACCGCTTCTCTCTTCTTACTCTTACTCTTCTCCAGCAAACTTTTCTTCCATACAGAAGTATATATATATATATATATCCCATCTAGCTAGCATATTTTCCACACGGTTTTTCTTATCTATTAATTCCAATTCCAACAGTTAGTTGTGTATTGGGAGCCATGGCGGCTATTCTCGCACTGTTTATCATGACTTTTGCTGTAGTCTTGGGCCCTGCTGCCGCAGATCCTGACTTGCTTCAAGATGTTTGTGTTGCTGATCTCACTTCCGGTACACCCATCATCCTATTACTTTTTTCTTTTTCTTTTTTTCCTTTTAAAGTACTATCTTTATTTTCTCATGGTGAACATTCTAGTACTTCTTCTTATAAGAGAAAGCAACAGGGCCAGTTTCCTTATACTCAAGAGGTTCACTTCCCCTACCCTCCTCCCTACCTTCTCTTCTTCTTCTTTTCTTGGGAGGATTTTAATTCGATATTTGTGACTACATTTCTTCAACTTCAATTGATTTTAAGGAGATCGATCAAAGTTTTTATTCTTTTTTATTTTTTATTTTTGCTTTTTATTAACTTCAGTTCTAGTTAAAGCAAAAGAAAAACTTGATAACTTTAATGTCAATTGTATTAGTGTTTATTGGTTGCCAAAAAAGAAGATGTCAATCATATGGGCCCACAATATTCTTGGCTTGAATGATTAAGGGCTTTTTTTTTTTTTTTTTTGGTTTCTTAATTTGCTGTAGATATCTGCTCAACTCAACTGGACTTTTGTTTTTTCTTCACATGTTGGGGTTCCTTATTAAGTATTGTAATCATGATAACTTCTTAATTAGCCAAGTGTGAAGTAGACGGAACAACTAAAAACTTAATATTAGACGATTAAGACAAAAGTAAATGATTTCTAGGAAAACAATAGAGTGTAGGCGAGATGGGTTCATGACAAAGTTATTTTTGAGATGTACAAAATTGGTAGCAATTTCAAGTATTCATGAATACAAGTTGTGATGAACAGGTGTGAAAGTCAATGGGTTCACCTGCAAGGCCATAGCAAACATTTCTGCTGCAGACTTCTTCTTTAATGGCTTGGCCAAACCAGGCCTCACCAACAACACTTTTGGTTCTCTGGTCACTGCAGCCAATGTTGAAAAAATTCCAGGCCTTAACACCCTTGGTGTCTCACTGTCACGCATTGACTATGCTCCCGGTGGCCTTAACCCACCTCACACGCATCCACGTGCCACAGAGATGGTGTTTGTGCTGGAAGGTGAATTGGATGTGGGGTTCATAACCACTGCAAATGTGCTCATTTCCAAGTCCATCAAGAAGGGTGAGATATTTGTGTTTCCAAAAGGGCTGGTGCATTTTCAGAAGAACAATGGTAAGGTGCCTGCAGCTGTGATTTCCGCATTTAACAGCCAGTTGCCTGGCACACAGTCCATTGCTACCACATTGTTTGCAGCCACACCACCTGTGCCAGACAATGTATTGACTAAGGCATTCCAGGTGGGTACTAAGGAGGTTAAGAAAATCAAGTCTAGGTTTGCTCCCAAGAAGTAGATGTTTGAAAACATACATATACTGGGACTTGTTTGTTGTTGTTGTTATTTAACAGAACAAATTGTTGGGATTTGTCCTTGTGATTCATAAAGAACTGTGGGTGGAAATTTTAATTTCCTTTGTTTTCCTTGAGAACCAAAATTGATTCGTGTCTGTAAAGCAAAGACGCTTTAGTGTCAAAGTTCTTCCACTAAAAAAAAAAAAAAAACAACTTCTCAAATACCAAGTACAAACAAAAACAGAATTTCTTGGTTTAGAGCTCTTTCATTTTCTAATTCTATAGTTGGGGAGGGAAAAATTAATCCATGGATGTTTCCATTGCAAGCACCGGAAGCTACAAGCCTACAAGGCTCTTTGGCTAAAACTCTTCATTTTCTAACCAAGAAAGTACATGAAAATGCAATTGAGTAACATCTTCTATTTTTAGAAGCCGTCGGTGGCTAGATTTTTTCAAATGTGAAAGACTAGTCCACGCGTTGGTGATTTTTCGTTTATCTCACCAACTCAAGTGCCCCATATGTCTATTAGGTAGCTGGGTAGCTTTTTGCTATAAATCATTGCTCACTTTGTGGTTCAATCAGTTATTAATGGATGGATGGAACACCAATCTTTGCTGGCCCAGTTAATCATTTCAATTCAAACTTTCTACATACGTTAGCAGCAATTTTCGTATGTGTTTTTAAGATCATTTTGAAAAATTCATCAATAACATGTGCATGTCGCAAAGAGAAGGGAATTGAAGCACTTGCAGCGAAGGATGACATTGACCAGGTTAAGGTTACCAAATGGATATTCAGCACACAAAAAACAGGTTACCATATGGATGATGTTAAATCCTTAATTAGCTTGGATGGTACTTTGGTATTTCATCATATCCTTTACCATATGGATAATGTTAAATCCTTAGATTGGATGACTTCATTTATACAAAGCTTAGGATATGATAAAATACGAATAGTATCATCGTTAATGTTCCTAATAAAGCTGTCTTATGCCATTTTTAATTTAAGTGACAAAAGATCAGTTAGAGGCTGTCTATAAAATTAACACACACACAAAGCTGGTAAGCATGGGCCTTATATTTTATAATAGTCCCTAAGTTATGGCATGTGATCAGCAATTAACAAAAAATCCCTTATGCTATATTTTTTCTATTTGGTACTAGCATGCCCACGGGGCTGCCTTGGCCTTTGATGCGTGCCCACGGGGACTGCTTCCCAGTTGAAACATTAAACAACAAAGCTGATACCCAATATTTAAGCTGAAAGTGGCATCCCACTGGCCAATAAATGAAAGTTATATTATTTTTCTCATAAACAACACAATGATAAATAATTTAAGTATGCAGAATGTTATGGGCAGAATGGAAGATTCAGTATGACCACTGAGTGTGTATAATTATAATTTACTCCCATATTCTTCCACAATCTAGCAAATGCAAGTTAAACAAGTCTATAATCTATATGACATGTAATTGCCAATTATAACAAATACGAGAATACCACAGCAACTCAAAGACAAAAAACCACGCTTTGTTTTATAAAGATTAAAGAAAAATACAAAGATGTAAAGGAAAAAAGATTTACAAAGTAAAAGAAAGATGCATCAGTATTTCATATAAATGAGAGAGAGAGAAAGACTAATTCTCATCTGATAAAAGCACATTAAGTCAACAATGATGTTTGATAAAGGTAGACAAATCTTAGAACACTGATTAAATTATTCAAATGGAGAGGGTTTTTACTTCAAAGAGGTCTGCTGCCTGCCATCTGGGATTGCATATAAAACTATAGGCTTTGAAGGCCTAATAAAGGGAACATCACATCTAAAGTATCCTTTTCTCTCCAGCTGCAATACCTCTCCCCGCTGCAAATTCCGCATGTTGGAATCCCCTATGGCTGCAGTCTCCCTTTTTGTACATGGGTTAAGCACATCAAGGAAATCCTCTCCTTCCTCAAGCTGCAATCAAAAGTTACAAACACAATTATTTTAAAATCACACACCAACCTTCAAGCAGCAATCACAACTTACAGACTAAAATGTGGCATTCTTTTCCATATGTTAATCAATACACTTAGACATGACAGCCATGTCAAAAGTCTGAAACTGTTTGAAAACCACACAAACCCATATCCAATTTCTAAGAAATGAGAGCATGTGTATATTTATGGAACCTATTTATATGTTCACGATCTACAATGCACTTCCACTCAAGATACATGTTATCATATCTATATTATGAACTGATCGATGATCATTAAAAACAAGCCTATCATTTTTGCCACAAGTGCCTAACTAGGTTCCAGTCAAATAGATCAACAGGTTTATAAATGAAGGCCCTCATGTTAAGCTTTTCAAAACTTTGAATACAAATATGTCATACTGTGACATCTTTGTTGTCCACATCAGCAGATTATAACCAATAAATCTCTTAGAGCAAGATAATTCCCAGAAGAGAATAACAACAACAAATAGTCCATCTTGTTGTTAACTGGTTGATATTTTATGGAAGATAAAGCACGGTAGTGATAATCTAGAATTAAGCACTATATGAAATTTACATTTTTTTCATAGAAAAAGCTGATCTTCAGTTGACTAGCACGTACCTTCTTCTTTGTAATTAGATAGTCAAAATCCACCAGAGTAAGGTTAACTAGCTCACTTGTTTCAGGGAGCCAAGTAAGCTTCAACTTTGTGGTCTTGACAGATCCTTCAAGATGCAACATCCCACTCAGCTGGGTGATGTTTCCATCATGGTCCTTCTCTACTTGCTTCACAATAGCATTGCCCCAATCCATCAAAGTTATCTCCTCATCCGCTGAGATAGATTCTGCGTCAGCCTTGTCAATCCATATCCTCCTCGTGAAAGTAGTACATTTATCCCCAGCTCCTTCATACTTCTTATGCCTTGGTATGATGCGGGCAAATGGTTTCTCAGGACCATTTGTCAGGGTAATTAGCACACGTCCTTCCTCAATGACAGCAGTATGCCTGGGGCACACAGGATCAATGATCTTCTTATTAATGGTCCATAGTTTATCCCATTCCATTAGATTGAGATTTTTTGATGCCCCCTGAAACAGAATAACACTAAGATAATTGATAACCTCTTCATGAAGACCAATCTAAGAATAACTGTCTTGTACAATAAGAGTGCAAATCAATAAACAAAAAGTTTCATGATCAGGAACTAATGACAATTTCAAGAAGCTAGAGACCATTATGCAAGGTTTTGAATCTGAATTTGACACGAAAATATATATATATATATACATTTTTTTTTTCATATCGGTAGTGAAATTGTACTGAAAAATTACCTGTTCAAGAATAAACTGTATCAATGCTTCAACCTTTAGTCCTCTACGAATGATTCCTTGTACTGTTGGAAATCGAGCATCATCCCACCCATCCACCTTTCCCTTCTCAACAAACCATAGAAGTTTGCGCTTGCTGAGAAGTGTATAAACCATATTCAGACGGCTAAATTCATAAAGGTAGACCTTTCTCAATCCCATATCCATTTGAATCCGGTGATACTGAGCATTTCGGTCATGGTATTCACTAGATCTTAATGCATGTGTTATACCTTCTATGGCATCAACAAATGGACATGCAAAATCATAAGTTGGGTATATCTTATACTTGGAGCCAATCCGATGATGGGGAATTGGATTGCAACGGTAATATACTGGATCTCGAAGTGATTTATTTGGGTCTTGCATATCCAGCTTCCCGCGGAGACAGCACTGCAAACCCCTTTCAGATCCTGCAATCATTTCCTTCCATAATTTCAGATTCTCCTCCACACTATTGTTTCGACATCTTGATTCAATCCCATCCATTCTTTCTTTCTGCATTTGCTCACGTGGTGTATCATCAATATACGCTTTACCCTGGCGAATCAAATTCTCAGCCATTTCCATCATCTGAGGAAAGTAATCTGAGGTATATGTAACAGCAACATACTTGATACCCAAAGTCTCTATATCCTTCAGAAGATTTTCCACAAACTCATTGCTCTCTTTGGCAGGATTTGTGTCATCAAACCGCACAATAACTACGCCTTGGTATTGCTGAGCAAAATACTGGTTCAACAGGGCTGCTTTCGCGTGCCCAATGTGAAGATAACCGCTGGGTTCTGGTGCAAACCGTAAACGTACCTTTCCGACCTCAGCTTCTGGAAGATCTATTTCGTATGAACTCTTCGATTGATTACTGGCACCCTGTTGCTCCTTCAATTTGGAAGCAGTTGGCTTTCCTGATCCTCTTTTGCCAACATATAGAGCTGTGACTTCATTCAAGGCATCATTATATTCTGCCAATATAGAATTGAACCACCGTGTGAGATTTTGGTATTTTGTTGACTTCCTCAAACTTTCCCATCTCTGTCCACTTCCTGCAAAGCAAAGAATATTAAAAATCCATAGAACACACTCATTTGATCATCTAATAGGGAACATTTTAATTGTCATCTACCAAAAAAAAAAAATGATCTTGTTAAACCATGGCAAGGAACTGGATCCATCATGCTGAAAGAAATTCCCTAGTATGAGGGTATATATTATGAAAATGCCAAAAGCATCATTATAATCCATATAATCCGCCATAACTATTAGAAAGAATGCAATAAAACATGTGACTTTAATATATATATATATATAAAATAAAAAAATAAAAGTGGTAATTTATGGATAAAATGTCATAACCCTATCCACGAAAATGGGTTATGGAGAAATAATCAGATGATCCCTCCAATGGTATGTGAAGGAAATTTTTGGTAAGGATATCTCTAGATGATAAAACACAAAAATTCATGTATAATAAGGGGAACATAGACATTAATTATTCACCATGAGGTGGCTTAAAAATGTCTAAATAAAAAAGATAAAATAGGCAGTCTCCGAAGGTTGTACCTGCAAGAGCAGACCAGATTGCTACATCTGCAATTGAGAAGCAGTAACCGACCAGAAAGGTACGACTCTGCAAAAAATCATCAACGTGCTTGCACGCATTCTCAAATGCAGGACCCAATGAAAAGACGGGGGCATATTCCAGCCACTCATCAATCTGAGAAGAAGCAACAGCAGGATTAGAATGAAGTGAAACATTAACAGAAAACAACTTAAGAAAAGATTCCAAAGAAAATAACCTGGCCAGATTCATATGCATTCTGTCCATAGAAATTGGGAAGGCTAGCAACACGAGCAATATAGCGAAGAAGCACATATGTTCCATGTAATTTAAGCCTACAATGCAGAGGTTGAGTTTGAGTACTGTAGAATCTCTAAAATCTCTCACAGTGATTACATTACATATGGATAAAAGACAGCATCTTTGGGTTTTAACTTGAGAACCCATAAAAGGGGTACACTGATTGAATAAAGAACATAGATAGATGGAAGTGGAATCCCTATAAGTCGTGGAAGCAGCAGAAATATATAATTACATTAAAGACAAAAGAGAGAAACAAAACATAATACATCAATTCAACTTAAAAGACCCATATAAGTAAAAATAAAAACAAATACACAAAATCTAAGCTTTAGGAAGAAAAAACAAATCTTTATTGAAAAAGAAGAAGAATGAATACCCATTAGAGAAGAGAAGCGTGGGAGTAGAGTTAGGAGGTAGGGAAGTGAAGCATCACAAGATTGGCGGCCATTGCATGTGGCTGCCGTACATTCCGCCTCACAAGCTCTCGCCGGTCAGAACCTCAAAACCTCAGGTTGAGACGTGGGTTTGAGGAGTTTGAGGGGAGAGAGAGAGAGAGAGAGGCTGTCCAGTTGGACCGGATTCTCTTGCCAGTCTGAGTTTGCTCAGAAAACGAAGGTTGAGGCTGTGAGAGAGAGGCGTGAGGCTATGTGGGTGTGTTTGAGAAGAAGAAAGAGGCTGAACGACCAAGCTGAGGTGCCTCCTCCTTTTAAGTGACACCTGCCCCTATATGTAGGATTTCCTCAAACTTGTTTGGAGGAAATCCGTGTCCTTTAAAAAGTGCCAAATAATTTCTTTTAATAATATTTTAATGGCCACATCAGCACCATGTCAGCAAGCAGGATACTCCGTCTGCCACATAGGAATTTTCTGTTAGTGGGTTGATGGCAAGGACCAAAATAGAATTGATTTACTGTTTTTAGGGACTAGAATAGTAGCGAAATCAAATTATGGACCAAAATGGGAATCGGCCCAAAATGTAAGGACCAAAAGTGTATTTTCGCCATTTAGGAAATAATGATTTTGTTTTTTTCTTTTTCTTTTAGTAATTATATGTTGGATAAAGTTTGGCTACAAACTTCAATATATTTTGAAAATCTAATTGCTGGATTGCATATTATTTATACTCTTAACACACTAGTCAAATTTTGTGTCAACCGGATGTTATTTATTATATGATCCATAAACATATTTTTTATGCATAATTTTAGACTATAAAAACTTGTAATTTAAACAATTAATTGATAACATTACTATTGATCTTTAATTTTCTAAAAATTTTGCAAGCATAAAAATTATAAGAAGAAAATATAAACTAATGGTAGATTTGTCAAAATTCACATCCAATAAAATGATATTGAGTAAAGTTTTAGCCTTAAGATACAACTAAATTTGTAGCCAAACTTCTTCTAAAATAAAATTTAAAAAAAAAAAAATTGTAGCCAAACTTTGTCCTTATATATTATATTGTACTATCAATATAAATCTTATATTGCTAGTACAATGTAAATTAAAAATTTTCCATTTTTTCCCTCCATCCCCTTGTCACATCATTTTTTCGTTTCTTCTATCTCTCTCCCCTTCTCTGGCAAATAGATCATTCATTTTCTCCTTTCCTCATTAATTTCTAACTTTCTTTCTTTCTTTCTTTTTCTCTTCTTTTCTTACCTCATATGGTATGTGTTGAATACTTTAAACCAACCACCGTTTCATTGAAAAATAAAAGGACACTTCAAAGTTTATTTTTGGTCTGATATAGAATTTTACTCTAGTTTAGTCTAAGTGTATGTGTATCCAAAATAAAATTCTACTTTAGCCTAATTTAAGTGTATATGTGTGTGAAACTCCCTCCTAAAGACTTGAACCTCGAACCTTGCCCCTCCCTCCACCCCACAAGAATATTGTACTTGTGAAGAAACCATTACGCTAAGAGTGCATTGTAGACACTCGATTTTGCATCCATAATTTAATCTTGGGAGATGGCTAGAATGACCATTCATATACCCAAAAAATCATAGTTGCATTACATGCATTAATTCATTTATTGTATATCATAAAAATGATCTTGAGATTCTAACAGTCACGACGGAATGTCCAATTTGCAAATCAGACCGTCGTAATGAAAGATATCACAAGATCAAGTTTTCACGGTTTGCATGCATTGTATAGAGTGAAGCCGATCATGTGTGATTAATTGAAATTAATTTTGATTGGTTAAAATTAATTAAATGAATTTATGTGATTGGTAGAGTATTTTTCTTAAAGTGGGATTTGTTGCATGGGATTAAAACAAATAAGCTAATAATATTTAAAGACTGTAGATAATTAGGTTTTTAGGACAATTATATTCAAAATAATTATTTTAAAAATCCTAATAATCACTTTGGAATGAGGATTATCATGAAAATAACTCTTAAATTCGTCCAAATATAGTTTTAGAGTTGGAAAACACTTCAAAAACGTGCTAATCAAGTAGCAAATTTCAAATTCACGTTCCAATGAACTTTTGCATGGTATAACCCAAAATTAGGACTAGGCTATTTTTGGCAAAGTTGTAGAGAATCGAATTTTCCTTTAGAACATGGAGGTATGTTATGATTCTAGTGTCCTACATGGATTAAGTATAAGCTTTGGGCACCCTCCCCTTGCAAGCCAGTTTTCAAGGGTGAGTTCTACTCATGAGTTTGTAACAAATTCATACTTTCTATATTAAGTCAACATTTTACTTTTACTGATCAAGAGAGGGTCTCATCGATGTAAACAAAGTAGATGGAGATATGACTAGCTAATCTAGTATTGCAAATCACCAATCCAAAGAGTTTGGATATCCTTCATGGTAGTTGGCTAATGGTAGCCATGAGACAACATCTTTGCATCAAGTTAAAGAATAACAGAAAACTAAATCTATAATATAAATAAAATGAGGTTGATTTGAAAAGATGCGTGCACTCAAAAGTTGAGGGATTAAATTTTGTGAGCACTCAAAATTTAATCCCGAAAGTTAGAAGTGGGGCTACTTGTGAAGCTCAATTAGTGGTTGACCTAATTGATTAGGACTCTAGACTATGGAATAAAGGTTTACTTTCATACCTTTTTGAGCCAACTACAGTGAAAAAAATTCTCAACATTCACCTTACTCGGTAACCTGACGATGATCAAGTTTTTTGGTGCTTGAATCCTTCTGGTTAATTTTCAGTGAAATTGGCATATAACGCCATTAGAATTCCACCTCAACATATCACCATCTGATGCAAAGCAGGGATTAGGAGTTATGGAAGATGAAAATACATGCTAGGCTCAAGAACCTAAATGTGGAAATTGGCTTAGGGAAATCTCCCTACAACTTCTATACTAAACAAAAGCACCCTCCCATCAATTGATTGCCACTTATGTAGCAAGGCTCTAGAAACATTGGAGCACATATTTTTGCAGTGTGACTAGGTAACTCAAGTTTGGCTTTTGGCCCCATGGCCTTTGAGGCTGAACACCTTAGATTCCATATCCATTGTAGGTTGGATTAAGATGATTGTCAACCCAAAATCTACTCTGGGCCTAGATTAACAAGACTTGAGTGGAAGGAATCAAAATAAACCTAGCTTGCAAGTCAAGTGAATAAATCCTTTGAAGAACACAAGCAAGTTTGGAAGATTCATAGTGGAAAATCTTTTAAGGATGCAACTTGGATTCCACCTCCATCAAATTGGACTAAACTAAATTTTGATACTACAATAAGAGAGGATAAAACCTATGTGGTAGTAGTGGGAAGAGACCAGGGAGGCAAGCTTGTAGCAACGTGAGCAAAGCAACTGAACCCATGCAGCCCCTTATTTGGTGAGGCAAAATCAGCCTTGGTGGCCATTCAGAGAGCAATAACAACAGGTTGCAAGAATGTTGTCATTGAAGGAGATGCATGGAATGTAATTGCGCTCTAGAGAAATCAAGAGTCAATAATTATTAAGCCTATAGTGGATGACATTTTGTATTTTTTGTTAAAGATTTTGATAACGTTTATATATATATATATATATATAGAGAGAGAGAGAGAGAGAGAGATCATAGAAATTGGGAAGGCTAGCAACACGAGCAATATAGCGAAGAAGCACATATGTTCCATGTAATTTATGCCTACAATGCAGAGGTTGAGTTTGAGTACTGTAGAATCTCTAAAATCTCTCATAGTGATTACATATGGATAAAAGACAGCATCTTTGGGTTTTAACTTGAGAACCATAAAAGGGGTACACTGATTGAATAAAGAACATAGATAGATGGAAGTGGAATCCCTATAAGTCGTGGAAGCAGCAGAAACATATAATTACATCAAAGACGACAAAAAAGAGAGAAACAAAACCCAATACATCAATTCAACTAAAAAGACCAGACCCTTATAAGTAAATATAAAAACAGATACACAAAATCTAAGCTTTAGGAAGAAAAAACAAATCTTTATCGAAAAAGAAGAAGAATGAATACCCATCAGAGAAGAGAAGCGTGGGAGCAGAATTAGGAGGTAGGGAAGTATCGATTGGAAGAGCAAGGCCGGCGAGCTTGGCAGCCACAATCACCGGTAGAGGCGGCGGACTATCGGCAGGGAAAGACAATGTCCGAATCTCCATCTTCATAGTAGCGTTGTTTCGCTTTGCGTCTGTTTCTGTGTGTCTGTCTATAGGGTATATTAGACTAGTCTCTCTCTATCTCTCTTTCTCTCTCTCTCTTATTATAAACCGGGTGCGGCTTGTGTCCAGGCCCCAGGTTTCTTTCTAATTTCTACTTTATTGATGCTTAAACCCTACTTCTTTTCCCATTTATATACAATTACCCTCGTATCTTACTACTATTATATTACCCTTTTTTTTAATTGCTAATTACACCCATATATTTTATTTTTCGTGGGTATTAATAATGAACTAATGAAATTGAATTATACTGGCTCTAGCCAAGGTCATGTTTGATATGCATTAATAAATTTTGAAATTTTTTTCTGCTTCAAATCAATAAATTTCCTCAAAAAATTAATAAATAAATTTTAACATTAATCTTTATTTTCATGTGGAATAATAAGTATTTAGTCTTTTTATTTTTATTTTTTTTGTGGGAAACGTAAAACTTGTGACATGATTAGTATGTTTGGCAAAGTTATGAGTTATAGATTTATTCTGACTACGAGTATGTGAAAAATTAATAGAACAGAAAGATCTTGCAAACACTTTTGCATCGAAAATTAAATGACCATAAGCAACTAGAGATTCTTCATTGCTCTTCAACGAGTTAGTAATCAACTCTAAGAGCCTATTTAGTATATTGTAATCACCATTAAAATATAATAGGAATAAGTATTATAAGAGATACATGAAGTTGGAATAGAATAATTATTACTATTCATTGTTTGGTGATAACAAAGGAATAGAATTTATTTATTTATTTATTTATTTATTTTGGAGGGGAAGGAATAGAATTCTTAAGTAGTGGAATTGCATCATATTATAGTGAAATTTCCTATAATACCCCTTTTAAAAGAATTCCCTATTTCTAAAATAAAATTGTATGAAACAAGTATTGTCAGTTGTCATCCGAAGCCAAGGACTTCTACCACCAACAGATAATAAAGATTTGCGATGCTAGTGCGTTACTGGGGTTGTTCTTTATATATATATATATATATATATAAAGAAAAATCCCATCCATTTGGTAAAGAGAAGAAGAAAAAACAAAACCATCCATTATCTCGTGGTGGTAGAACAACCAATAAAATTTAAAAGAAATCTCATCAAAAACCTAAAGAAAATTTCAACACAGACATCGTCAATGAAGCTACAGTTATGAGAGAGAGAGAGAGAGAGTATTTAATGGAGAAGAGACTAGCAATAGTAGCCTTAGGTATTTTGGTAACTTTCTTTTAATAGATTTTTTTTTTTTTTTTGATAATTATGTAGGTTAAGGAATAGCAATTAAAATCATATTGAGAATAAATAACTATTCTTTATTTTACCACTACGCACCCTTACGGCATGTTTGGTAGACTGTAATAGACGTTGTAATGTAATAGTTATTCCTATGGTTTAATTATTCTTTAGTTTGATTATGTTTTTATTACAAGGAATAGTCATTCCTTATGAATAGCTATTCTTCAAAATGAGGAATAACTATTCATCTTTAAAAGGTTGTATTAGTTATTTCTTAGTAGGTGCATTAATTTCAAAACTTAATATATTTCTAAATAAACAAACCTTCCATATACATCTAATAATTATAAAAATAAAAAATCATAAAAAATAACACATATTTTTCTTAAATTTAAAAATAACAATTTTTAAGGAAATTTAATTATATGAATAAGATATTTCCTAAAATAAATGTTAAGTTTCATTCTAATGTTATAACTTACAACCAAACTAATGAATAGGTTTAGTTATTACATTACAACACATTTTATTACTAGTAATAAAGATTACAATTCCTGTTGTAATTCCCATTCAGTATACCAAACGTACCCTTAGTGCGGTGATCACTCCACAAGTATAAGTGCTTATAGGATGTGGGGGGGCTAGAGTCAATGTTCAAGTCTCCAAGAGGGAGCTTCACACACATATATACTTATATTAAGCTAAAGTAGAAATTATATCTTGTAAAAATAAAAAAATAAAATAAAACAGCTATTTTTTATTTTAAAGAATAGCTATTACTAAGGAATAGCTATTGCTTGTAATAAAAACATAATCAAATAATTGAATGATTATTCTCATATACTCCATTACAATGTTTATTATAGTGTACCAAACGTGCCCTAAATCACCTTCCAAAACAACTTCTAAATTTCCAAGATCTTGAGAGAACTTGAGAGCCTTCATAGCTACCAAAGCTTCAATCTCTGCAGCAGACTGAGGAAGAGCCATATTCTAAGACAAAGGTGCTATAGTTAAACCCTTCTCAACCCTACTGATAACCTGTATACTAGCTCGACCTTCTTTTTAGAACATGGCTCCATCAAAGTTGATTTAGAGCATACCATTGGAGCTAATTTATAGTGATCACAAATAGAGTCCTCAATTACCCTTTGACGCTCCAAATTTGCTTTTGCAAGCCCTCCAAAACATGTTTTTAACCTTCCAGGAGTAGCCATTCCCCAAACTTTCTTCCAAAATATTTTAGAGCTATTTCTTGGATTTAGGTTGGGGAGTTGATTATCACTTTGAAAGAAGTGATATCCAGATTTAATTGAATAAATTTCCTTCGGATCATGAGGCTAAAAAATTTTATTATCATTAGTGAAACGACTCAAAGGTATGGATTTTATAGTCATAGCTTCTTAGGGTGAAAAGATTGAATCAATTAGCTCAGTATGCCACTGTTTACTTTCTGGATTAATTAAATAACTCACTAGAGCGTCATCGTAGTCATTGAAAATTGGACAAAGGACCTTCGGTTGGTTCAGAATAGGTAGCCAATTGTCTTGCCAGATCTTCACTAATGCACTACTACCAACCCTGCCAAAGAAAACACACCTAAGCACATCATTCCCTTTTAAAATGCTCTTACAAGCATAAGACCCGGAATTAGAATCTTTGGCTTCTAAGATAGATTAGTTAGGAAAAAATCTCATCTTGAAAACTCTATAAAAGATAGATTTTTGGTTATGCAGCAGCTGCCAAGCTTGTTTGGCTAGGAGAGTTTCATTTAAAAAGGCAAGACCTTTGAACCCCATCCCACCATCAAACTTCTGTTTACACATATCTTTCCAGTTTACCCAATGAATCTTTCGGTGATCATCCAATTGTCTCTACCAAATTTTTCGAATAAGACTTTCAATCTTATTACATAGACCCATTGGGAGCTTAAAGCAACATATATCATATGTGGGGATGGCCTATGCTACAGCTTTTATTAGAATCTCTCTGTCTACTTGTGATAGTAACTTAGTCTCCCACCCTTGTAATTTTTGCCACACCCTCTCTTTAATATAGTTAAAACTTGCTTTCTTT
This sequence comes from Quercus suber, assembly GCF_002906115.3. Classification (NCBI taxonomy): domain Eukaryota; kingdom Viridiplantae; phylum Streptophyta; class Magnoliopsida; order Fagales; family Fagaceae; genus Quercus; species Quercus suber. The sequence goes on along the minus strand of NW_027069775.1, from coordinate 78,565 downwards.
TGCCTCCTCACAAGAGAAGGCAGCCCCAAGTACTTCTAAAATTGCTGGATTTCGACCACACCTAAGGTATCTCTAATTACTTGTCGCAAGGTTGACGAGGCGAACTTACTAAAAAAGACATTTGTTTTATCTCTATTAATCTTTTGGCCTGAAATTTTCTTATAAGTGGACAACAACTCCAAGACTTTATTACATTCATCACAAGTAGCTTTACAAAAAAGAAGATTGTCATTCGCAAAGAGTAGATGGGATAGTCTTGGGCTTCACTTGCATAGAGAGTAACCTCTAATAGCTTCATCGATAGCCGCTTGTGAAATAATGCCATGGAATCCTTCAGTACATAAAAGGAAGAGGAGGTCTCCTTGATGGATTCCCCTAGTTGGAGAAATCATACCTTTGGATTTACCGTTAACAAGGAAGGAATAAAAAAAGAGGGTGAACACATACCGGCATAAAAGAAATCCATTTTCTTGGAAACCGAGCTTCCTCATCATAACCTCCAAGAAAGTTCATTCTACCATATCAAACGCCTTACTCATGTTGAGTTTGAGAGTCATGTACCCTTCTTTTTCAGACTTGTGATTCTACATACCGTAGAGAGTTTCAAAAGTTACCAATATATTATCTGAAATTAACCTATTTTTGGTGAAAACACTCTGATGTTCTGAAATAATATTTATAGAACTCTTTTTAATCTTTTTAAGGAACCAATCATTCGAAGCTAAAGTTCGATCAAGCCTCTCCCATATAGAATGGCCAGATTTGAAAGTTTTTGCCAAGTAATTGCAGAACCTGAAAAGCCAAGGTCCAAGAATTCCACACTCATCAATAGCATCTTGGAAGAGCTCCATTTGACCATTACCTCTATTACTTCCACCAAGTTTTTCAGTAGATCGTGAAATTTCATGTTTAGCTTGCAATGAGAGTTAAAACTTGATCCATGGTGTTTTATTTTAGTTTATTATTTTTATACAATATGATTTAAATTTATGACATCCATTCTAAGATAATTAATTTTTATTCTAAGACCAAGACATTAATTGGTTTTTACTTGGAGCTTTTTTTTCTTCTTCCTGTGGTATTGTTAAGGAGAAAATCCATTGCCTAACTTGACAATATTACTTGTCCTGTGAAAAATTTAAGAGCCAAATAAGGGCCAAGCACAAGGATTTCAAGAATGGGACCAAAAAAATTCCTACCTTAGATTGGAGAAATGTGGTGTATTTTTTGGATAGATTAATAGTATTTCAAACTATGACCACCGTTCCATGACGATTGCTCTTTATTATTAAGCCAAAAAAGCCAATTGATTTTCAGTGTAGATGAGTTTAAACCCTAGATCTCTTATTCGATGACGAGAGATTACACAGGTTAAGCCAACTAGAAAGTGAGATAAATGGGGTTTTCGTTTAATAAAATAAAATAATAAAATAAAAAATCCCTTCTCCCCACAAGTTGAGCTAATTAGAGAGAGTTAGTAATGAACAAAGTTTCTCTCCAAACTAATTTGGAGAAAAACCCTACAAATTTCTCATATATATATATATATATACTAAATGTGAATTTTGAAAATCTAACCGTTGGATTGCATGTTCTTATTATATCCTTTATGCTTGCAAAATTTCAAGAAGATCAAAGATTAATTGCTATGGCATCAAACAAATGTTAAAATTTCAAGTTTTTGTGATCTAAAATTGTATATAAAAAATAAGTTTATTAATCAAATATTAAATAACATCTGATTTGAACAAAATTGGATATGCATGTTAAGAACATAAAGAATATAAAATTCAACGGTTAGATTTTCAAAATTCACAAAAAATAAAAGATATATAAGAAGTTTGAAAAGTCTCTCTCAAAACTAGTTCAGATAGTTTATTAATGAGAAATGGAGTTTTCATTTAATAAAATAAAAAAGAAAAAACCCCTTTTGTTGGATAATCACATGTTTGTATTGCATACAAAACATACGCAGCGGAAAATTAACAGATCTAATTCATTCGCAATTGATAACATGCACTATGTAAGTTTTAGAATATAGAACAAGAGAGTGTATCTTAGTGCAGTAAATTTCAAAACCAAAGATCAAAAGTTCTCGAGGACACTTTCAATCTTCACTTCAATTCCACTAACGCCAAGATGTATGGTCTCTTAGGGTCCGTTTGTTTTGGTGGTAAATGATTTCAGGAAATCATTTACCACCTGACCCATGTGTTTGGCAAGCAAAGGAAAATTCAATTTCCGGAAAATATGCCTTATCTTTGACCAAATTTTCACCTTTGACCCGGAAATGGTTTTACGCTCCTATTTTACCTTCAAACCATTTCTGGGTCTCACACAACAACACAGACACGCAGAAAAGAAAAGAGAGCCGCTGCACTTGGTGAGAACAAAAACCAGCAACAACACAATCAACAGCCAAGAACGCAAAAAAAAAAAAAAAAATATATATATATATATATATACTAAATGTGAATTTTGAAAATCTAACCGTTGGATTGCATGTTCTTATTATATCCTTTATGCTTGCAAAATTTCAAGAAGATCAAAGATTAATTGCTATGGCATCAAACAAATGTTAAAATTTCAAGTTTTTGTGATCTAAAATTGTATATAAAAAATAAGTTTATTAATCAAATATTAAATAACATATGATTTGAACAAAATTGGATATGCATGTTAAGAACATAAAGAATATAAAATTCAACGATTAGATTTTCAAAATTCACAAAAAATAAAAGATATATAAGAAGTTTGAAAGGTCTCTCTCAAAACTAGTTCGGATTGTTTATTAATGAGAAATGGAGTTTTCATTTAATAAAATAAAAAATAAAAACCCCCTTTTGTTGGATAATCACATGTTTGTATTGCATACAAAACATACGCGGCGAAAAATTAACAGATCTAATTCATTCGCAATTGATAACATGCACTATGTAAGTTTTAGAATATAGAACAAGAGAGTATATCTTAGTGCAGTAAATTTCAAAACCAAAGATCAAAAGTTCTCGAGGACACTTTCAATCTGCACTCCAATTCCACTAACGCCAAGATGTGTGGTCTCTTAATCAGTATATGTGTATGTTCTAGAGAAAATGAGAAAGTGTCCAACTCTCACATTCATGCCATTTCATAAACTTGTTGTTTATTTCAAAATTCTGTATGTTTCTCTCATAATAATTAATTATCTAATTGGGCTAGCCTTTTGGGCATTTCCAATTGGGCTCTAGTATGTGGCTTGAAATGAGACCAAAAGGGAACAAATAAGACACTAGTTCCAATGGGTCTTGAGCTTTTTCTGTCAACTCTTGACAAGTCCAAAGTTACCATTAATTATATTTAATACCACTTCCATGATCAAGACAAATCATTTTAGTTGACATGTTATAGTCGTCGTAGATGAAATGTCTAATTTCATTACCGACTACGAACTAAAATTCTGAGTTTACAAAGAACTTGTGATTTATATCTTCTGTGACTTTTCACATAAATCACATACTATGCATCTCATGGACTATATGATAATGTCCGAATATTCATGTTATCATTATTTTAGATAATAATAAAACAACTTTATTAATTACAATATTAAGTCATACATAATGTCATATATAGTATCATATATAACATCATACAATAGGATTTAAGGGCATTAATCACAACACCTTCACCTCATTGTTTGCTGAGCTTAATCTAATGAGCTTCAAATGAACCAAAAGAAATATAGGAACCAAGAAATTATGTGAAAGATTATTCTCGAAAGGGCTAAAATAGAAGTTTAATGTATGTTGATTATAGTCCTCATGATAAAAGTTACATTAAAAAGAGAAGAGGGTGAAATCCAAGTACAAGGAGAATATAAGAAACAGCGCAAAAAACTTGTGAAATCCAAAAATACATAGATCTAGAAGTTCCAACAACACAGATCTAAAAATTACTGATCAAAAGCAATCTAAACAGACTACCAAGAAGGAAAAAGGCATATATTCACTTGGGAAGCTTGCTTTCCAAGATGGATTATTAGGCACGAGTCTTTGTAACGTTTTCGCCATCATCATTTGAGAAACCCCAGCCAAAATCATTCTCAGCTGAATAGCCAGAACAGAAAGGACAAACAATCTCTGGTAATTGTTGTCCTTTTTGAGTTAGCTGCAAGCTTTTTCGTTCAATAGTCAGCCAAATGACTATAATCATCTATCTAGTCTATACCTCAATTTACTATCCAAAACCTTACGAAGAAGATTTCCTTACCAGCTCCTTCAACCTATTGAAGCAACTAAAGGAGATTTCTATCAGCTGTCCTCACTGCAAGATTGCTCAAGAGGGAACCATTATGGCATTCATCATAAAACAAATGCCACAAATCTAAGAGTTTCCTAGCAATGGGAAACTTGATTAGAAAACATTGCAAACTTGCTTATTTACAGGTTAAACCAACACAAAAATGTCAACAAAAGACATAAATAAAGGAGAATTACATTGCAAGTGAAATACAGCTTTGAGCTTCTGTTCTTCTCAAACGGTAATAAATAGATTGCGCAACATTTTTCTTTGAAAATCTTTTAGGCCTGCTACTTATGTGTGGCAGCAAGTTCAACAGATATGATGAAGGTTGATTTTCCTGCTTCCCTTAGATACCGTACATCTCCATTCATGAGCTTTAATAGCTTTCTGCTAATGAACAGGCTGATTCCCTCCTCAGATGGATCTCCATCAGTTCCAAACATCTGGTTCAGCAATGCTTCTGGCACCCCTCCACCTGAATGTGAAATCCTGATCCAAGAAATAAATTTAAAAGGTTATGACTTTGGATGAAGATAAGTACTCTGTGTGCTCGTAGAAGTCAGGAGCAAGTACAAGTTCCTTTTATTCACAAGGTCAAGTATTTGTCTGAATAAATGGCTATATGCATCAGGTCCAAGAATTTTTTGTTCTTTCATGCACTCAAATTCACGTTAGGAGCAGACTACACACAGCAGAAACAGATGTACTAATATTTTTTATGGACTCAGTGTCAATTTGTGCCCGAGGAGTTTGTACCTGAGCTCAAGACGTGCAAGATGAACAGATTGCCCCAGTTGATCCTTGGTCAAACTGGCTGCAACATTAAGCTGGCCTCCAGTTGCTGCATAATTTACTGATATCAACAAGAAATCAGCTAAGACCTGTTGAAGCCTAATACTATCACCATATAAGGTTTCATTCACAATCTCCTCTGCCACACCATTGACCATTAGGATACCCTTGTCATTGCTCTTTGCCATGACTTGACTTATAGAGGCAGCCAATATTTCATGCAGTGTAAATTCAACCATTTCGAGATCCAAGTAGCTGTAGAGAATTCATACAACAAAGGGAAAAGAAATTATTAGGTTATAATAAATCATGGTCAGAATTAAAACTGGAGAAATAGATTTACTCCCTTTGTTATCCTTATGTAATCCTGGTATTCTTAACACTTCATCATGTAAATTGACGCTACCCTGTGCAATAGCAAATAACTCTTCTAAAAAATAGTATGGGCATTAAAATCAATAACCTTCTTATAGTTGTGGATAAAGATTACTATAGTGGATCAATTTTGACGACAGTATTTTACCAGAAATTTCTTCACTATAGGCTTCATCATATGACTTAAGTAATGAATCAAAATGATCTGGTAGACTCTAAAAACCTAGGCCTGATCATCTTTTTCTACTCATCTAATTATTCCATCTATAGTCATGAAACCACATAGGATGAAGTGCAGCAGAGTATGGAAATTTCTTTTGATAAATGCATGGATTTGTAATAACATAAAAGGATAGGAAAGTCACTTGTTAAGAGTTTAAATATATCATACCCATCAATGATGCTATCAAGATCTGAGTCGTCAATAACCTTGCTGATCTGGTGCTGGCACTGGACACTAGTATGCAGAAGCTGTTTTTGTTCAACTCCTAACTCAGTACCTTCCATCATTTTCCGAGAAAATATAATCCCAGATAAAGGATTTCGTATCTGCCTTTTTATATAAGCCAATGCTTTCAATCTCTTCATGGCAGTTTGCTCAGATAAACGCTGTATATGAAGTGCTTGTTGCAGCTCCTGGCTAGCAAGCTGCAAGAAGCAAAAGACCCCAGTGACTGCACCCTCTCTGTCCAATTTCTTACTCACACATAGCAGGCACTCCACATACTTTCCACTCCGAGCAAAGAAACTGAAAGTGACCTTCTCAGATTCCTGACCAGTCATTACATTATTAAGTACAACTCCAAGATTTACAAAAGCTTCCTGATTCTTGAGGCGACAGCAAGATGTATGTGTCCCAAAAACCTCTCCCAAGAGCATTTTATCTATCACTTCCTCTCGTGTCCACCCACTTACCGTTGTCATTGCTGGATTCCACTCACAGCACCACCCAAATTCATCCGTACCAAATATTGGAGGAATCAATGGGTTCGGATTTTGTACAATAGCTTTGTAATCGCCTTCAATCCTGGTGAACTTATCCATGACTATCTTCTGACCAGTGATGTCCTGGGCCACAAAACAAACCCCCACAACATTATCTCGAAGATCCTTACTTGCACATGCATTCACAACTAAGCTGATGGGACCAGAATCACTCTTAGACCCATGTGTTTTGATCTCGAATTGGATGTTCTGCTCTTCTTTTCCTGATCAAATGAGAAGGTAAAAGAACATAAACAAATTATTATAAATTCTTAAGAAGCAAAAGAAAAAAAAGCACTAAAAAAATATCAAATCCCTTTGTTTCAGGCATGGTGAACACATCCCAAGCCATTAACTCCAATATCTCTTGTGCTTTCTCACACTTCTCAATTAATTTGATGCACAAGCATGGTATTAGATAAAATAATTGGGATATGCCTAAGTGTCACACACTAACTCATGCTTATGCATATCTACGTTACTAGTCTGAGTTAATAATTTTATGAAGTTAAAATAGAAAATTTGGATAGCCAAAAGTCTTGTAACTCAACTGACACTTCTTGTTGTTTCTAACAAAGATGTCTAGAGTTCAAATCCCCCAACCCCAGCTATCAAATTATAGGGGGAAAAAAAAAAATCTGGATGGAAAATACCCTGCAGTGCCAAGGACAACATCCTTTTGACTATATCAGTCGAAGAATCTTCTACAAGTGTGAGAAAATGATTTCCAATTGCTTTATCAACAGCAAGACCAGTTAACTCTGCAATCTTTGTATTCCACCCATTAATCAGCCCATCAACATCAACTGCCAGAATTGGCACTGTGGCTGTTTCAATTAAACGGACCATCTCACTTGTCACTGCTTCCAGTTCTTGCATCCCTTCAATTTTGAGGTCACTGAGCTTCATGTTAATTGCATTGTTACTTATATTTGTCGCTTCAACATCTTTAAATGCATTCCTCAAGATAAGCTGCAAAGAATGGATTGCATCCATTTCATAGTCCTTCCAGGGTAAACTCCTTGTCTTGACAACATCAAGGAAAGCCTTGAATGAAGATCTCGGGTGCATCCTCCTACCGTCATCCTTCTCACCAGGTTCATGCTTTGCACCACCCCATTGAATTTCAGCAGCAGTGTGGGAGCGAAACCAGAAAATCATGTCCTTGGAAGTTATCCTCACAGCTGCCATTCCACATACTTCATCACCAAGCGCAAGAGCCCCTGGGAACCCCGCATCATACAGACTATCTGTACTCAAACCTGTAGAATCCATATGGTACTCCTCGAGCCATGATGCTATGTCATGCAGCTGGAAATCACTTGGAGTAACTCCCAGTCTCCATATCTTATTCTTGTATAATAGGACAGCACCATCACACTTCACGAGATCCATTATATTTGGGCTTTGTGAAACAATTCCCAAGGGTGCATCTCGCATCAGCAAATCGCACAAGAGTGTTTGGGTACGCAATATGTTCTTCTCAACAATTTGATTTTCCAACTCCAATTCCTTATTCACATGAATGGCAAATACTTGGGCTAGGAACTCACAAGCATACCTAAGAGGGAATGGAACAAACCTTGGAGTTGTGTTATGGCATACTACTAAACCCCAAAGTCTCTTTCTCTTTTGAGGCTGCACAGAGTTAGAGTTGTCCCCTTCTTCATCCCCCTCATTGACTACAACTGCCATAACCAGAGAAGCAATGGAATTCATATTCTCCATGTACTGTAAATGGCAACTGTGTGGAGCCCTTAAGGTTGAACCACACAATGTCAGATCAAATGGAAGCTTCTCATCTTGAAGCACCTTCACATTTCTGGCATGACAATCAACAATCAGACGGACCTTATTCTTCATAAATAAGAAACGAGCAGCCTGAGGGATATCAGTGGCTGGATAATGCAAACCCAGATATGGCTCTAGTCCTGGCTTTGTAATCTCAGAGACCACTTCACCATGATCATCATCATGAAATTTATATGCCATCACCCTGTCATAACCTGTGAGCTCAAAAACCTCCTGAACCATTGTATCACAAAGCCTTTCCATGCTACCACTAGGCAAAGACTGCAATCGGGTAATTGCTTTGGCTGCAAGCTTGTATGATTGCAGGGCACCAGCAGCCGTCATCGGGACTTCATAAGGCTTCACTGGCTCAAAATCAATGATCAAGCTACTTGTTACCCGATGCACAATTGCGTAAAAGGGCTTCCCAGATGTCTTGCAATGGACTAAAATGGGATTCAAAAGAGAAACATCTGCAAACCCTAGGGCCTTTTGCAATGCAGAGGCACTGGGAGCAGTGAAAATAGTCCTTACATCTGTTCCAATGCCAAGAACTGGGTGGTCTCCAACACTTGGGACTGCATGACTGACCATGGTCAGCATTTCAGGGGCATTCTCACTGTATGCAATGACCTTGAAAGTTTTGTCATCTAAGGCTAGCAAGCAACCAAATGGCTGGATCAGCTTGCCTTTCTGTATGTGATGGAGGTAAGCTGTGGTTACTTTGTCAGACCTGGGTTGTTGATCCCCAGTAACTGCACTGGTAACACGCACTGAGCTAGAGTAATCAAAAGAATCACCCGATGACTCAAAATCTGCGTGAAGCTTTGCATCAACAGTGGTCTGAGCAATAATCCTGGCACTGTGTCTTGAGCGCCCTGAATTGCTGGATGAACGGCTGGGCCTTGAAGAAGACATTCTCACCCAAACTAAATTCCAAAAAAAAAAAAAAAAACCCATGAATGAGAACATATCAAAAGGGCTGCCAAAATTGATTCTAGTAAATAATTATATAGTTATTATTGTGATCATTGTCATTGTCATGATATCCATCATCATCATCATCACAGTAGTATTAGTATTATCAGTAAGAATAACAATAGCGTCGCACTAGCACAGGAAGTATTATGAATATGCTCTAAAAACATCAAAATTTTCTAAATATCTCCCTCAATCATTCAATATAAGGACACTGTGTATACAGAGAAGGGAGAAATCTGTTCACAACTAAATCAATATACAAGTCTTTTTCCTTAAGATTAGTAAAAAAAGGATGCTTTTTGATTGTATGAAGCATATTTCCATTAGTTACAGCAACATAATAAAGAGTAGAAACAACAAAGATTCCTTGTGATTATCTTTGATTCTTTGAAGCATATTTGCATCAGTGACAGCAACACAGTTAACACTTAACAGTATCAACAGATAACAGTAGAATGTAACATTGCTTTTGTAAAGCACACCATTTATTGATTAAGTACAAAGCCGCATATATAAAACGTTAACAGACACTAATTTTTAAACCACACACTAAAGAGTAGTTGCAGTTCAGCAAAAACAAAAGCCAAGAAAGATAAGGGGTACTAGTACGACAACCGATCAATTAAATTGACAAGACGAAAACTTTAACTCATACATGGGCTATGACTGACAACAATTTCTAAAGTAGATGTTCAATCCGAGTAAAGAAGTAAGTTTTTACAGAAGATGTAAAAGAAAGAAATGGAAAAAACTCTAACCTTGTTTTTTAAAGCTTCAGGAAACAAAACCCAGATGTCTGAGAATCAGTCTGGCTCAAACTGAGATACAAAGCAGGTTGGAGAAAGTTTTATTAGAGAATCCAAAGTGTGTCCAGTAAATCCCAACCCCATTTCATGGAAAAAACCACATCATCTCGATCACCACCTCCACTGTCTGTGCTTTGCCTTCAATCCCAGCACTTCGCAGGGACCACCTGTACTAATAGTAGTAGTATTTTTTTCATAGATAAACAAACTCACAGACAAACTTTCTTGATGGGTTCAGAATGATTTTTATGTAACACGTCTCCAAGACATGGATCCAAGGGGAGTGAGAGAGTCACCAGCTGTGCCAGTGATACATATATTAAAATATTATAATAAGGAGGGCGGTTTGGTTTCCAAAGAAGGATAATAGTGGTCGTTGATGACACCCATAAATAGCATGATCTTGAATTTCTATTCGTCCCTGCCTCTTAACAGTGCTGAAATCACTTTCTATTTCAGCTAAGTCGGTTCCCATTAAAAAATAGGAATAAATCCAACAAAAGATGTGCTATAAATAAAAATATAGGAAGTGGGATCACACAGCCTTGGTGATTGTCAATTAGTCATACATGAGAAATTGATGATAATAATAAACAAATGGAAAGGAGGGTGGGAGACAGAGAAAAAGAATTTGCTTTATGAGAAAGTTCCAAATTTTGATATAGTTTTGATGGAGATAATTAATCGTGAGGAGTGAATTCATATAAAAGGGTGTTTATTATTCATAATCGATCACTTCGTAAGTGTTTATTGCTCATAATTGATCACTTAAACAAATAATGTGATTCAGTTTGTTGCGTTTGTGCGAGGTAGAGTGGACAGTAACTCATCAACAAGAAGTAGGGACTTCAGTTGTACAAGAACAAGTTACAAGTTGGGAATGGGAATGGGAATGGGGATAGCCCATACTCTTTTCTTTGGACACATTCTACAAGAGTGGCAACAAAGTGAGCTATGGGAGTCACGTGTAGGCCTCAATGTCCTGTGTCAGATTCGATAAACAGGATTATGGGTTTGTGTTTTGCCAATCACAATGTACTACGCTCTTGCTCTGGCTCTTGGTGGAGGTGATGGGTCAGTTTTCCGGATCTACAGGGAATCTCACTCACAATCACATTACAGGATTTTTTGTTTTGCTTTGCTTTTCTTTCCTTTCCTCACTTTTATTTTATATATATATATATTATATATTTATAGGTGGCAAATATATTGTCCTGCACGTGCACGTGCTCACTTTTTATTCTTTCCCTTATCCGATGGGACTTAGTACATCTCAAAAAAAATGTTGTTGAAAAGGCTTGAAGATAAGGACTCCTTTTATGGCATCCCATTTTCGTATCTCAAACTGAAAACAAGTAGGACATGTTATGCATTCTGAAGAAAAACTGCCTCTTGTCTTTGTGGGTTGAATCAGGAGAAAGTGATTCAACAATGGCACCACCCATACATCTTTGGATTTCCATCTTAAATTTAATTTGCAAATGGTGTTTGACATTTCCATCATAATTCTGTTTTTGGTGTCACCACCTTGAGGAATTCTAGGAGTGACAGACCAATTAGCACAGCTGCATGACATTTTTTCATGCTATTATTGCAAGTTTAATTACAAAAATGAGGTTTTAAAAAGCTAAAAAGTTAAAAGAAAAAGATGATGTCAAACATAATAGGAATGTTTGATAAGACTATAAAATTGGTTTACAATTGTAATACAAAAACTATTCATATACAAATTTATAAAATTTGACAAACACAAAAACCTTGTTATACTATTCATAGTTACTCAATCTTGTGGTTTGCAAAACACCCCTGATGTTATCTGTTTAAATACCCCATAATAAGGTTTATCTGAACAACAATTGAACTAATTAAACTGTTTCAAATGGATGCATTTTACTACTAGAAATCTGCCTCCAGATACCCAGCAAGAAAACTATTAATTCCTCTTCATATATTGTGCTTTACATGCTACATAATTTTTTTTTGGGCTGAAGTACATGCTACATAATTAATATGTAGCTCTTACTTCTTGCTTATATAGTACCGTTGAGATTAAATATATCTTTTCATGTGCTTTAAAATATTCCGAGCAGAAGTTCTTTGTGCCCCAATCACCGCTGCTTGCATAAAAAATCAAATATGTACTTAACCCTCTAATCTTTTCTTTTGCTCAAAGGTGTCCCAGGTTACTGTGGTCCATTCATTTGTGGTAGAAGACTTTTAAGATAAAGCTTCTAGCAAGCATTTCCAAGAGAATAAATCTATCTATGGCAAAGCAAAAAGAAAAGAGAATATAAAAACACTTTTTCAAATAGCAGATGTCCAAAAATCGTCCATATATCATCCAGAATCTGTAACATGTGAACTTGTACGTGAATTATGCTTCAAAGTTTCCTTATGTGAACAGAAGACAAAGATACAGCACAAAAGTATATGTACACGACTTAAAATGTTTGGGATCCTTTAAACTATTTATCAGTCATAATAGAGAATTCCGATTGTCAATTATAAATTGTATATGTAGGAAAAATTTAGTATAAAGGCACAAAAAAAGCCCAACAGCCAGACTTGTAAAATCTTACGATTGCGAATCTTTTTGCAATTGTGCTAGTGCTATCCTAAATGTAGGATGGCACTGTAGCACTTTGGTAAACATTATAATATATTTTAATTGATAAAGTGGGAGAGAGATGGGGAGAAGAAAGAGAGAGAGTTGTATTGAAATATATTATATTATTTTAGTGGGTAATATATATTATTTTAATAAGTAGAATAGGAAAATAAAAGTTGGGATGTTGGTTTGTTATAAAATGGTATGGGATAATTGAATAAATAGCTTTTTGAGATTGTAAAATAAAATAGGATTGAAGTTGCAGATACAAATGCTCTAAGCTTTTTAATTTTTTTTTCCTTAGGTAGTCATAAGCTACTTCTGCTGAAGAAACAAATTCATTATTTACCAGTGTGAACCTTTTCCCAACTAGCTTCCAAAATTTGGGGCCAAAAGATAAGCTGAATAATGTTTTCCCAAAATTTTAACTCACCTCCACATCCCTATTGATAAAAATCCTATCTTCCGAAAATTCTACTGGTAAAAAAAATCTATTTAAGTTCAGGAATGATGTGGTTTTTTCTCTTTATCAGCTAGACAGCTAATGATCTGTACATGTAATTGGCACAAGATAAATTTCATTAACCACAAGCCATGGTCAGTTATTATATAAGCCCCCAACTTATCTTAAACATCAGTCACAGTGAATTAAACCAGTTTGCCTTTCTAACCAAAGATAGCTTAAATTGCAAATTCAAGAATCTTCCATTCTTATGGAGCTTTTGGAGATTAGTAGCAATCCAGTCAATCTTGTGCTCAAAAAGTGCTATGAAAAGAAATGTTGTCCTTATATAAATTTTAAGATGGTCCCCCAAACTAGGAAGGTAGCTATCAGGACAGGGAAGAAGTTAGGTGCTTTAATTGATTCCAACATCATACTGATGTTCAATAGTTTATAAAAGTATAAAGAGAAGGGAGAAGAATGGTATTTTCATTAAATAACCATGGTAGTCTAATTAGTAAAATGGGTCAACTGATTACTTAACTATTAAGTTGCAAGCTGAAACCATAGAGTTTTTGACATAAACTAGTTATCAGAATATGCAAGCATTCCAAGACACTAGCTAGACAGGGTCAGGGGAAAGAAACTATATGATTCTTAAATGCCAGACTACAAAGATATTCATTTCTCATAAGGCTCTTCTAGAAATTTGAGAAATGGAAATCATATCATGCTCTAAACTAGATTATAGAAGAATTTCTGAATGAATCTTATTGTTGCTTACTATAAGAACATTGTTCATCCTATAGAAACTTTTATGTTTCTTTTTTTTTTACTTGGCATTAAAATTTCATTACCATATGCTAGGAATAAAACTTCAGGAAACAAAAAGAATATATACATTTCTTGGTTTCCAATATCAAACTGATGATCAAGTACAGGCAACAGGTAGAAATATAGTTTCTTCACCAAAAAATTATATTAAAGCAATACCAAATAACTCAGCTGCTTGGTAAAATATTAATAAGTTGTGCAGCTGAATACCACTGGGGGGCTAACAGATGCAAGCATATCAGAAGAATGAAAAATCCAGTAAACTACCAAGACTCTTTAAAAAATACCAATTACAAAGACTCAATTGGAAGTTTAGAAAAGATCCCCTAGAAGCAAAGCCTAAGAGTTAAGACATTGTAATCATTATTGATTACCATTCCCCAATTTCCTCAACATGTAGTCTGACATAGAATGTCAACAGCAAACTGGCAGCCTATTATCCATGGACTAGATATTCAAACACAGTATATAATCAGAACTCTTCTAGCAGGAAATATAAAAAATAAAAACAAAATAAAAAGAAGAAGAAGGCATAATCAGAATTCATGCTATCTGACCCAAAATGCTATAGAATATTTCTTAAGAAATTTTTTTCCTCCAATTATAAACCAAGATACAATGACAGAAAAATCAGGGAAGAAAAGAAAAAACACACGCATGTTGGATGTTAAAATGTATCCCAGAAGCCTATGTTAATAATAGTGGCATTCTTGAACAAATAATGAATAGATATAGGAAATTCTGTTAAAGCCAAAAGCTACAGCAGAGACACCAATGTAAGTAAAACTATAAAGAAGTGCGTGTTACCAGACCAAATCTTTGCTCAAATATTAACTGATCTGAATTTGTTCTCATTAATTTGCAATCCATCTCCACATCCCCATCAAAAAGAATGATATACAAATTATAAGAATTCAATGGTTTCAACAACCTGTTCCAGTCCAGCTATGGATCAATGTACTCTTCCTCTAAAAAAACATATTGATTTTTACTATACAGCATCTACTTACACCTTTACTTTGCACTGAATGTAAAAACTTACTAACATGTTCAATAAAGAATTAAATTTCTTCAAGGAGCAATAAGGGATGATATGAGTTGACTAATGACTCATAGGATAACAAAAATTGCATCCAAATTTCTAAACCAAAATGACAATTGGATGGATATAATCCCGGTTCTCGCAATTCGTGCAAATGCATCCTCAGCTTATAGTTGCATACTTTTGGAAGCTAACATGGAAAATGGCTGAAACATCTAGGACATACTGTCATACTTCCTCATTCTCACACAGAACATGAGAAAGTGCCCCAAACTCTTCCATAGGCAATTCATAATTTCATATGAAAATGCCTAGAATTGCATTATAACCCAGCCATCCTTGTCCTTAATCTGTATGTTCTGTAACCCGTTCAACTATTGATAACATTCTCAGCAATCACTACCAAACAACAGGAACAAAACGATAACGGAGGAATCAATTTCACACAAGTCCTTCACTCAGTAGCATGTGAGGAGAGATCAAAATCAAAGTGGGGATTGCATTCTTTGGAATAGAAATCATTATTCTCTATGAAAGCTTTCAGCATGTCATAGGTGAAATTTGGGTCATTTGGGTCACTTGTACGAGACCCAGAATTTGATTCCAAAGTCTGAGGTTGCCTTAAACAAAAGCAACAACCTTTACCACCATTATTAAGACAACCAAACCTCTTACCTGAAATCCTGGCACCAGTAGACCCAGAAGATGAAGAAGAAGTCCTATTATTCTTTCTTCTGAGAAATTGTTTCTTGGCTTTTGTAAATGGATTTAGGAACGCTTGCCTTGCTTTAGTGAAACTTCTCGTACACCCAACACCACATCCATATCCATACCCTCTTTGCTTCTTTCCATTGTCATCATCGTCAACAACATCACTGGCGTGGACCCCACCACCAACACAATTGTTGTCATCATCGTCATCAGCACCACCACCACCACCACTGCCACCAACATTGGCGATCTCTTTATCAGACAAAGACATCAACTTTTGTTTGTCCAAATATACAGCAAAACTTCAAGAAAGGACCACACAGTTGAAGGGAGTACTACTTACTAGTATAAATTTGATGAAGGAATATGGGATTAGAGAAGAAAAAGGAGAGAACCCAGTTCCAGTTGAAAAGATTGGGACTTGGATTTGAATTTGAAGTTTCTCAGAGAAATAGTTTGAAATATTCGATTTCTTCGCCGCAGGATCGGGATTCAGGAGTCGGGGGGAACACATAGCAGCAACCGTAACGCTAATTATTTTATTTTTTTGAAAGGAAATTATGTAATAGAAGATCAAACTTAATCAATCATACAAGCAGTGGTTACGTGTTTGATATCAGATGGTTGGCCAGTTATTATACGTGTTATATTTTTCTCAAAAAAAAAAAAAAAAAATTATACGTGTTATATTTTCGTACTCAGTGTGTGGACCAGATTGTCTATTCTGTGTTCTTTGTAACCTAGTAGTTAATACAGTACATCTAGGCTCTACCCTAGTAAGGTACTTTTAGCGGGACAAGGGATGATATCAATGCGGAGGAAAATAGTTAACTAATTTTTTTTTTTTTAATTATCTAGTTAGTTGTTCCGTTTTCTAAACTATATTACTTACTAGCATTTCGAGTCTCTTAGACTCGATTTTGGCCTATAAAACGAGTTTTAAAAACTCGATTTCTATAGTCTGATGTGGCATATTTTTCCACGTGAAGACCACCTAAAAATCGAGTCTTAAAGACTCGATTTACAATTCAAAAAAATTTGAAAAAATTTTCAGACTCCACGTCTCTCATGCACAAGCCAAAATACCCCAAAAAAAAAAAAAAAATACAATCAGATCACAGAGAGGAAAAGAATCCAGAAAAAGATCATTCATCAGTGAAGAAAAAAAAAAAAAAAATGAAAATGGCTGAAACATCTAGGACATACTGTCATACTTCCTCATTCTCACACAGAACATGAGAAAGTGCCCCAAACTCTTCCATAGGCAATTCATAATTTCATATGAAAATGCCTAGAATTGCATTATAACCCAGCCATCCTTGTCCTTAATCTGTATGTTCTGTAACCCGTTCAACTATTGATAACATTCTCAGCAATCACTACCAAACAACAGGAACAAAACGATAACGGAGGAATCAATTTCACACAAGTCCTTCACTCAGTAGCATGTGAGGAGAGATCAAAATCAAAGTGGGGATTGCATTCTTTGGAATAGAAATCATTATTCTCTATGAAAGCTTTCAGCATGTCATAGGTGAAATTTGGGTCATTTGGGTCACTTGTACGAGACCCAGAATTTGATTCCAAAGTCTGAGGTTGCCTTAAACAAAAGCAACAACCTTTACCACCATTATTAAGACAAACAAACCTCTTACCTGAAATCCTGGCACCAGTAGACCCAGAAGATGAAGAAGAAGTCCTTTTATTCTTTCTTCTGAGAAATTGTTTCTTGGCTTTTGTAAATGGATTTAGGATCGCTTGCCTTGCTTTAGTGAAACTTCTCGTACACCCAATACCACATCCATATCCATACCCTCTTTGCTTCTTTCCATTGTCATGATCGTCAACAACATCACTGGCGTGGACCCCACCACCAACTCTATTGTTGTCATCATCATCATCAGCACCACCACCACTGCCACCATCATTGGCGATCTCTTTATCAGACAAAGACATCAACTTTTGTTTGTCCAAATATACAGCAAAACTTCAAGAAAGGACCACACAGTTGAAGGGAGTACTACTTACTAGAATAAATTTGATGATAGAGAAGAAAAAGGAGAAAACCCAGTTCCAGTTGAAAAGATTGGGACTTGGATTTGAATTTGAAGTTTCTGAGAGAAATAGTTTGAAATATTCGATTTCTTCGCCGCAGGATCAGGATTCAGGAGTCGGGGGGAACACATAGCAGCAACCGTAACGCTAATTATTTTATTTTTTTGAAAGGAAATTATGTAATAGAAGATCAAACTTAATCAATCATACAAGCAGTGGTTACGTGTTTGATATCAGATGGTCGGCCAGTTATTATACGTGTTATATTTTTCTCATAAAAAACAAAAAAAAAAAATTATACGTGTTATATTTTCGTACTCAGTGTGTGGACCAGATTGTGTATTCTGTGTTCTTTGTAACCTTAAGAGTAGTTAATACAGTACATCAAGGCTCTACCCTAGTAAGGTACTTTTAGCGGGACAAGGGATGACATCAATGTGGGTCAATTTTTAGAATACATCATATTCATATTCTATAGGATTAGTGGACAAGACAGCCCCAAGCGAGTAGCCTTAGGAAAACTAGGCATGAGTATGCCCGTGACCAGATATTTTTCTAATTTTTAGAAAAAATTTAATAATTTATATTTATTATAATTTAAAATGAATCATATTAACAAATGTTTTTAGAGTATTGTTTAACAATACATTTTAAGAAAATTTTTGCACCACTTTTATGGGAAATAAAAAAAAACTATCAAACATTAATTTTTTTTTCTTTTTCCCATAAAAATTTTCTTTAAATAGATTATTAACTAATATCCTAAGAGTATTCGTTAGTATTTCTCATTTAGGATTATTACATTTTTCAATCACAAAAAATTTAAGGGTGTGATGAGTTTCATCACACTTTTAGGTTTTTTAATAATTGAAAAATGTAGTAATTTCAAATTATAATGGATGTAAATTATTAACTTTTTTTTCCTAAAAAATAGAAAAGCCTTTGAGCACTGCTCAGAGACTAGTATATTATAATTTAAGATTACTACATTTTTCAATCATTAAAAAAAAAAAATTAGGGGTGTGATGAGTCCTATAATGTAGTCACTAAGTACACATCCATAACAAAAATTTAAATGCCTAAAAAAAAAATTAAATAGGAAATCTCTCACGTTATTTTGTTTTGCCATCAAGTTATTCTTTTTTAATTTTTATTTAAATGAGAGTTATCAAGGTTTTCTTTTCTTCTTTTTTTTCTTTTTTGCTTTTTTAAAGATAACTACTTAGTCCTATAATGTAGCCACTAAATACACAGTCATAACCAAAAAAATTCAAATACCTAAAAACCAAAATAAATAAATTAAATAGGAAAGGCTTTCACAGTCTCAACTCTCACCCTGTTTGGTTTTTTGGGATAATTACAAATTACCCATCTATAGTTTAGCCCGAATTTAACTTACAAACCCGTAGTTTCATTTTTAATACTTTATCCACCTGAGGTTATTTCTGTTTAGTCTTTGTTACCCACCTCTGTTAAAAAAGAAAGGTGAATAAGTCTTTTTACACCCATTTTATGTCTCTCCCCTCCCAAAACAAGAAAAAGAAAAAACAAAAGAAAAGAAAAGAAAAAAAAGATTAATATATTGTATTAGTTTCTCACAATTCACAAACATTAAGAAACAGAAACAAACATGAAGAATATACACCAAAAAAACTAATACAAATCAAATCAAGCAATACTATCAAAGTACAAACCACAAATCTATCAAAATACCACCCCAAAATCCAAGTCAAAATACAAACATCAACACACCCACACACATCCAAACCCAGGTTCAATGTATTGAAATAATACATGAATTGTTAGTGACAAGATAAAAAATGCAACAAAACTTGGGTAGAAAAGAAAGAAATATGCAAGAGGAAAATAATGGTCAACATATTTAATTAAAGAATGGAAAGTAGCGTTATGCCCTTCCACCTCTCTTTCTCAATCTCTAATCTTTATAGTGTCCCTGCCAAAACACTCTGTTCATTTTTTTCCCTTCAACATTCTTGATTCAAACCCTATGGAGACCCATCATCAATCAGAAGAGTCACAAGGTGACAGGCTTTGGCTGCTTCCAAAAACAACAACAACATTCCCATCTCAAGTGAGTATTTCTTTTTCTTTCAAGCCATCGTAGGCGGAAAGAAAATGGGTTTATTCCATTTCTTGAATTGGTGGTTTTCCACACCCAAAAATAAATAAATAAATAAATTGATATTTAGGAAAATGGGTTTTTTTTTTTTAAATAATCATTATCACTCAACACAAAACCCACTTTGATTATGCCAAAAAAAAAAAAAAAAAAAAAAAGCAATCACATTCACAGTTCCAAACACACCCATTTGCCTAGAAAAAAAAAAAAAAGAATTATCAAAGAAAAGTACAACAATTAAACAAAACTCAGACGAGAAAATTAAAGAAAGTACATATATTCAAAAGCCGTAGATAAGAATTCACCTTATCTGATACTATTCTTCTCTCTCACAGAGCCAGACCCCACCCCAGCAAGGAGAGAGAGAGAGAGAGAGAGAGAGAGAGAGAGAGAGAGAGAGAGTTTTGTGAAATAGAGAGAGCGGTGAGAAAACGATCTCTTCTTGGAATGATTGATTTGTTTGATTTTAAGCTTGTAACAAGCTTAAAATGCTGAAAATTTGGGAGTATTTGATCAGTTTTACGTTTTATTTTCCATAAAAAAATGTGTTAGAATAACATGTGAAAGGGGGGTAGGTTACGAAGTAGTAATGGAAGAAAGTATAGGTGGTAAAGTGTTAAAATAAAATCACAGGTAGATAAGTTAAATTCGGGTTAAACCACAAGTGGGTAATTTGTAATTATCTCTTGTTTTTGTTTTTGTTTTTGTTTTTTTTTTTTTTTAATGGGAGTTGTGAAGTTATATTTACTCCTTAAAAGAAAAAATTATAAGAAAGACTATCAAAAATGTAATATCAAATCACCAATAATATCATTTAATTTTTAAAAAAATGTATTTTCTTGAAAAAAAAAATGAAAAGAAGTTTGTGGGGCCAAAGAATTTGACAACTACGGCCCATTTTACACCAAGTCCAAGGCCCGCGCCGAGGAGGAAGAAATGTCCGAGGACGAACGAAGCAAGTCCAAGGTGCCATGAAACATTGCTGAGAACGATCCTGTTCTCGGCGAACCAAGATCACAGAAGGAAAGAGCGGCATGCCATCAAAGGCAGCCTCCCGAAGCATCCCAAGGAAAAGGACAGGTACAATGGATCAGCCATGGGAGCACAGTGGAGGAGCAATTCAAGGAGAAACTGTCACATCTACATTAAATGCTCACAACTAACGTCTTGGCCGCATTAATAAGGAAATGACTCCTGAACAGTGCTACCTCGATTACCGCAACTCACAGAACGCCAAAGAGGGTGTCTGATGGGACAGACACTCAAGTATAGACTTGGATGATCAACAAGTGTAAGACCATGATCGTTTAAAGAGGACTATATAATAGGAGAAAGCCATCATAAAGAGGAGGCTGGGAGGAGGGGAAATAGCACTGTAACAATCTCAAGAACTCTTGTAACCATTCTCATTCAATATTTACTAGAACAAAACTCCTCGGATTATGCCGAGAATAAACTTTCTTTGATAAACTCAGTTCATCTCTGTTTGATTGTCATGAACATCATATTAACTGTTGCCCATGCACTAAAGCCTAGCTCTTTGATCCACTCTCTACAAATTTATTATATTGGGCTAGTTGGGTTTGAGTCCACTCATCCAACAGGAGGGGTTTGAGTCCACTCATCCAACAGGAAAACTGCTCAAATCCAGTCCCTACAATTGACGCCATTTGTGTGAAGAGCTTGTGTGATAGTGAGTGCAACGGTTAGTTAAGATAGGATCAGGCCCCCATCAGTAAGAGTCCTTGGGGAAAGCCATTATGGTGGCCAGTTTACTATGTGAGTAAGACACTACATGAGGCACACACAGTTGTTGTCCTAACTCAGTTTCTACTCAGGTATATTCTTCGAAGTGCGGATTATACGAGGAGGATTGCTAAATGGGGCACAGTTCTAGGGGCTTCTGACATTAAGTACATGCCCCGTACCTTTGTCAAGGGTCAAGTCCTCGTGAATCTGGTGGTTGAGTTCGCTGGACCTCCATTAGAGGAAGTGGCAGCAACACAGAGCGATTTAAGGGGGCTCCGCGGCAGGGCTAGTTCTGGAAGATATATATTGATATCTTATAATCTACTGAAGTGGTTAAACGAAGCCTTAGCTATGATGGGTCCTCGGACCTCCTGCTTTGGGGGAATTAACACACACTAGCAATTATCTAAGTGTTAGACAGAACTAAGGTCTTGCATGACTCCTTGGACCACGAACTTATGGGGAAACTAATAACTTTTGGCAATTATCTAAGTGTTAGATAGAACCAAGGTCTTGCATGGCTCTCGGACTACAAACCTATGGGGAAACTAATAACTTTTGACAATTACCTAAGTGTTAGATAGAACCAAGGTCTTGCATGGCTCCTCGGACCACAAACCTATGGGAAAACTAATAACTTTTGACAATTATCTAAGTGTTAAACAGAACCAAGGTCTTGCATAAGTCCTCGGACCACAAACCTATGGGGAAACTAATAACTTTCGGCAACTACCTAAGGGTTAAACAGAATCAAGGTGTTGTACGGATCCTTGGACCACAGCCCTTGAGGAGATTAACTACTTCAAGCATCTATCTGAGTGATGAGCAAAATCTAAAAGGATTCCGGCTCCTCGAATCGCCTACTCTTTCCCCACGCAACAAAGATGTAAACAAATGCAAGTCCATGAGCATCACTTAAGGCATTCCAAGTACGTTTAACCAAAAAAAAAAGGGGGGGGAGGGGCAAACTGCATAAATGAGATTACTCCATTATCAAGTAAAGCGTGAGTTGAAATTTGCATTGTGGGCTTAATATTTTTTGTTACCTATTCAATAAAAGAAGAACCTTAGCTATGCCAGGTCCCTCAAACCTCCTGTTAAGAAGAACCTTAGGTATGTTGGGTCCCTCGGACCTCCTACTAAGTGTTAAGCATAGCCTTAGCCATGCCTGAATTCTCGGACCACATGCTTTGGAAAAATTAATGCTATGACATCTCTTTACAAGTGCTTAAACAGAACCTAAGGCATGCCTGGATCCTCGGACCAGACACTTGGGGAAAACCAACGCTATGACATCATTATAAATGTTGAACAGAGCCTTTATGCACGATGGTCCCCTTGGATCACTTACTTTAAATCCAACATTCTTTGATGGTTGCACAGTTTGCGGTATAGAGCACATGGTTATGTTCCTGATTATTCTTACATAGTTAACTTATTTAAAGTTAGCAACCGGGTGTTACTGTCGGTTTTGTTATAGTCAGGGTGACAACTTTTCGTTATCGTCAATAGCATTAATTCTAAGTTCCATTGGAGGAAAAAATAACAACACACCCATTAATGAAATAATTACTGTAGAGAAAGGAAAGATTCATAAAGTAAAAAGTGCAGCACTTTTTATTAAATAAAGGAGAGGTACATCATATACCAAGCGGCTTAGGTAGGCTTGTTTTAAAACTAACTATAAAAAGAGAAAGCCCATAGGAATGGTAGATTCATAATCTTACTCTAGCAGTAATCGAGCCAGTATGGGTGGTATCGGCGATGAGAAAGAAGAAGAGGCGGAAACGCTTGATGGACCCCTTTTCTCCTAACTGCAAGATGTCCTGCTATCAAGGCTAAGAAACAGGAAACCCGTTTATCCTTGTCCTTGTTGATTTGCTTGATCAACCTTGGGTCGCTTTCACATCTATGTACACATGATATATGTCGCCAGGTGAGACCCAAACTTTGTTGCACCAACAGTCTAATGCGATCTACACCTGCTTTGGTTCTTGGCTGAAGGAGGATGGTTTTCTTTCTTGCTCGGTTGAAAGGTAGGAACATCTTTAGCCTCTGCTTCCTTTGCCTCAACTGCACCATCCAGGATCTGGGCGGCATCCTTGGTTTTGAGGGGGGCTTGGTTTCCTTGCCCTTGCCTTTATCCTTGGCCACCTCATTCCCTAGGCCTTGAACACGATCTTGGCAAGGTCCTTAGGAATGCTTGAAGGGTTGAGAACTTGAGATTCCTGCAGAACTCAAGGATCTGTAAATGTGAAAGAACGATTCCCCCCAGGGTGCCTTATATAGAAGGCGAAATCTAGTGGAAATTAATTCACACGAAATTCAAAGAAAGAGTTATAAGCGAAATAAATCCCGCCCAATTTCCAAAGAAATCCTCAACCGTTGGATCTGCGTCACTTCATAAAGATATTAATGAGGGCGCGCCTCGTATACCAAAGCACCAAGAACGTGCCTTGGACAACTGAAGAGACTTTAGCACTGACAGAAGACAAGACTTGACAAGCCATGACAAAGGCCCGAGGACATCAAAATCCTCCTCTCCGTCTGAGGAGCTGGACAGCAGGATTTCGAGGGGCTATTGTGGGGCCAAAGAATTTGACAACCTTGACCTATTTTACACTAAGCCCAAGGCCCGTGCCGAGGAGGAAGAAATGTCTGAGGACGAACGAAGTAAGTCCAAGGTGCCATGAAACATCGCTGAGGATGTTCCTGTCCTCAGCGAACCAAGATCACAGAAGGGAAGAGCAACATGCCATCAAAGGCAGCCTCCTAGAGCATCCCAAGGAAAAAGACAGGTACAATGGGTCAGCCATGGGAGCATAGTGAAGGAGCAATTCAAACTGTTACCTCCGCATTAAATGCCCACAACTAACATCCTGACCACATTAATGAGGAAATGACCCCTGAACAGTGCTACCTCGATTACCGCAACTCACAAAACGCCAGAAAGGGTTTCTGATAGGACAGACACTCAAGTATAGGCTTGGATGATCAACAAGTGGAAAACGAAGATCGTTTAAAGAGGACTATATAATAAGAGAAACCCACCATAAAGAGGAGGCTAGGAGGAGGGGAAATAACACTGTAATAATCTCAAGAACTCCTATAACCATTCTCATTCAATATTTACTAGAACAAAACTCCTCGGATTGTGCTAAGAACAAACTTTCTTTAATAAACTCAGATCATCTCTGTTTGATTGTCATGAACACCATATTAACTGTTGCCCATGCACTAAAGTCTAGCTCTTTGACCCACTCTTTACAAATTTATTGTATTGGACTAGTTGGGCTTGAGTTCACTCATCCAACGGGAGAAGTGCTCAAATCCAGTCCCTACAAAGTTGTAGTAAAAAGACACAACAATTTTTAGGGATAATTTTATATGAAAGAGATGAGATTGAGAAAAATG
This sequence comes from Quercus suber, assembly GCF_002906115.3. NCBI lineage: Eukaryota > Viridiplantae > Streptophyta > Magnoliopsida > Fagales > Fagaceae > Quercus > Quercus suber. The sequence continues at coordinate 53,557 of NW_027069775.1, read as the reverse complement.
GAACAATTATCACTAATAACAAAACAATTACTACGTTAAGAGAATACATATAAAAAAGTGAATAAAACCTAGACACTAATATATGCAATCCAACAACATTCTACAAAAAAACGAAGACAAAAAACCTGGGCACTTTATAACTTGATTAGCACTGTTTCTGCTTAGGAAATAAAAAATTGAAAAAATATCTAAAGAAAAGCCGCCTCATAAATAAATTTTGTTTTATTAAAAAACATAAAATATGTTTCAAGTTTCAACTGCTTGTGCCCTGCACCACACGTGGTTGTTGAACCTTATGCTTCAAAAAATTTGTTTCCAGATGATTACAGAGAAGGGAGAACGGGAGAAATAGCGTCTTTTGCCTATTTTCAAGCACAAAAACCTGTCCATACTAAAGCCCAATAATCCGATTAGAGCTTCTTCTTTTTTTATTTTTTATTTTTTTTTATAATTTAATTTACAAATATATTAGTAATATGGTTGTATATAATAGTCAATCACTCTTTTACGTATATATTTTATGCTTCGAAATAGAGTTAAGTGCAATATAATTAATTAATGCGTGATTGGTATTTTTGTTGGGTTTCTATAATATCTAAGTTTCAAAAAAAATTTGTCTCTCTCATGACTATCAAATTATATAAGAAGCAAATATTTTTTGATATTTTGTTATTTAAATTTAATATACCCTCTTAACATTAAAAATTAAGAAAATAAGAAGAAAATAAGAAGAATTTGCAAATTGCACGTGTTGAGCACCTCCTTCTAGATCGCGTGAAAGGAGGACCCTCACAAATTTGTTTACGGCTAAAACAGCCCCAGGGCAAAAGTGATGCTTTCGCAATTTCAATTTTCAATTTACGATTTGATTTAAATATATTATTTTAAATTGAGTTCACAAACGCATAGTTTTTTTTTTTTTTTTAATTATTTCAAAAACAAAGATATTTCAAGAAAAAAAAAACCAACATAATTTGAGATTAAGGAGCAAATAAACACTCATCAAACTAACCAAATAAAAGAAAAGAAAAGAAAAGATAAGATAATGATATAGAAAGGATAATGATAACAAAGTAAGGAAACCAAATATTGGAAAGTAAATATTGAATGACAACTCATAAAAACAAACGTAATTTGCTGTAATACTGAGAACTCAACACACATGAGGCATTTAAATAGAGGTCATAAAAAATACTTACATTTTTGCCATTGACTACACCTCAAGTCCAAAGTCCAAATAGTTAGTTGGAGTTGGAGTATAGAGCACACGAAAATCTTGAAGATCCACACCCTAGTGCATGTTCCTTGAAGTTTAGATATGAAAATCTTGAAGATAGACATCCTAGTGCACGTTCCTTGAAGAAATATACACCAGTGTGCATTCCTTAAAGAAATATGTGTAAGAAATCACCCAATGAATATTCCTTGAAGAAATATGTGAAAGGAATTAAAGGTGAGGTTGAAATAGAAGGATTATTTTACACAAATATTTGATTTGTTTCTAGAATATAAGAAGTTGTTCATGAATTGGAAAACCAAAATAGAAAAGAAGAAAAGACCAATGTACATTGACATACACAAACTATTGAGCAGGAGCAAATTTCAATCGAGCAAATAGAAAAAATGATGATAATGGTGAAAAGAAGATTAACACAGAATTGAGAGAATGAGAGAATTGGAGAACTGAAGAAGAAGTAATTTGATTTTGAAAATTAACATGAGTGTATTAGGAGTGTGGTCCTATTTTGTAGATAGTGTTTTACGTGGAAGTTAAAAAAACATTTTTACCAAATTTTGCCCCCACTTAAATGTAGGTTGTAAGGGTATTTTGGAACCCAAAAAATGTCCAGTCCAAACAGGAGAAGTTTCTTAAATAGTAGTATAGATACTACTCTTGTTCTTCTTCTTCTTCCTCTTCTTCTTCTCCTCTCTCTCTCTCTCTCTCTCTCTCCTCTCTCTCTCTCTCTTAAGAATCATTTTGAAGACCTTTTAGGTACACCATTTCAAGACCTTGGGATATGCTTTTTTAAGAGTGACTGAGAGATGATAAACCATAACCTTCTTCTTCTTCTTATTTATTTTTTATTTTTTTAGAGAAGATTGTGAGGATTTTATTAAAGCAAAACAACTACATCAACCTGAAAAATGAGGCAAACTTATGGTGGAACATCCTCTATCCACACAGTACTATATTAACTGCCAACTTAACCAAACTATGAACAACTTTATTACCTCCCCACTTAGTGTGAGAGTAAAGAAACTTAGAATAAAACCCAGAAAAAAAACCTTTGCTTCTTGAATCAAAACACCATATGATGTCATATTCCTTGACTTGTTAGCCAAAGCTTTCATGACCACAACTGAATCTACTTCCACAATAGCTTGATCTATGCCAATTTCTAAGCCAAACTGAAGTGCTTGAGTTGCTACCAAAGCTTCAATCTCCACGGGTTTGTAAGCTTGAGGAAACCATTGGGATACAGACATGATGATTGCGTATAACCACTCCAATACCAGTTTATTAACTTCATCAAAGATGCCTCCGTCAAAATTAAATCTTCATCAAATTAGGTGGGGGGGGGGGGGGGGTTTTTTTTTTAATTATTTCAAAAACAAAGATATTTGAAGAAAAAAAAAACCAACATAATTTGAGATTAAGTAGCAAATAAACACTCATCAAACTAACCAAATAAAAGAAAAGAAAAGATAAGATAAGATAATGATATAGAAAGGATAATGATAACAAAGTAAGGAAACCAAATATAGGAAAGTAAATATTGAATGACAACTCATAAAAACAAACGTAATTTGCTGTAATATTGAGAACTCAACACACATGAGGCATTTAAATAGAGGTCATAAAAAATACTTACATTTTTGCTATTGACTACACCTCAAGTCCAAAGTCCAAACAGTTAGTTGGAGTTGGAGTATAGAGCACACGAAAATCTTGAAGATCCACACCCCAGTGCATGTTCCTTGAAGTTTAGATACGAAAGTCTTGACATACACAAACTATTGAGCAGGAGCAAATTTCAATCGAGCAAATAGAAAAAATGATGATAATGGTGAAAAGAAGATTAACACAGAATTGAGAGAATGAGAGAATTGGAGAACTGAAGAAGAAGCAATTTGATTTTGAAAATTAACATGAGTGTATTAGGAGTGTGGTCCTATTTTGTAGATAGTGTTTTACATGGGAGTTAAAAAAACATTTTTACCAAATTTTGCCCTCACTTAAATGTAGGTTGTAAGGGTATTTTGGAACCCAAAAAATGTCCAATCCAAACAGGAGAAGTTCCTTAAATAGTAGTATAGATACTACTCTTCTTCTTCTTCTTCTCCTCTCTCTCTCTCTCTCTCTCTCTCTCTTAAGAATCATTTTGAAGACCTTTTAGGTACACCATTTCAAGACCTTGGGATATGCTTTTTTAAGAGTGATTGAGAGATGATAAACCATAACCTTCTTCTTCTTCTTCTTCTTATTTATTTTTTATTTTTTTAGAGAAGATTGTGAGGATTTTATTAAAGCAAAACAACTACATCAACTTGAAAAATGAGGCAAACTTATGGTGGAACATCCTCCATTCACACAGTACTATATTAATTGCCAACTTAACCAAACTATGAACAACTTTATTACCTCCCCACTTAGTGTGAGAGTAAAGAAACTTAGAATAAAACCCAGAAAAAAAACCTTTGCTTCTTGAATCAAAACACCATATGATGTCATATTCCTTGACTCGTTAGCCAAAGCTTTCATGACCACAACTGAATCTGCTTCCACAATAGCTTGATCTATGCCAATTTCTAAGCCAAACTGAAGTGCTTGAGTTGCTACCAAATCTTCAATCTCCACGGGTTTGTAAGCTTGAGGAAACCATTGGGATACAGACATGATGATTGTGTATAACCACTCCAATACCAGTTTATTAACTTCATCAAAGATGCTTCCGTCAAAATTAAATCTTCATCAAATTAGGTGGGGAGGCAACACTGCTTGATATTCCTTATATCAATCCTTAGAGACCTAGGAAATTTGGTCGACATTACAGCTCGGTAAGTGTAAGTCTGATTTCTTTGAGTCCATATTGACCAAACCATTGTAGAAAATAGTTTTTGATTTTTACTATGTTGCATAATCCATGACACTAGGTCCTTTCTCTACAAATTTGGATCCACAAGAGGGAAAAAAAAAAAAAAAAAAAAAAACAACTGTTGGTGCAAATACAATAATAATGGAAATAACATAATGAGAAACTGAATAATATTTCTAAATATTATTAATTTGAGATTAGAAAATACACAACACTATTTGGGCTGAGATACGACACCGCTCTCTTTAAGGAGATTTAAGCCCTTGGTTAGCTAAACTTTGTAACTAATGCAGACTTTCTTTGACTTGTTTCCCCCAGGATATAACGACTCAACAAATATCGTATAACTATAACAACCTCTGCACAAAGTGTTCAAGCCCAAAACTCCACAAGAAAGAATACCCTTCCTTCCTAAGAACCTCTCTCTTTTTTAATGAATAAGAATGCTTGCAATTTGCTGGATTTTTTTGGTGTACTAAGGCTGTAACTTGTATTGGGTCTAAATGAGTCTATTATAGACTTAATGGGCCTCACGAAATTACTACCAAAATTAATCTAATTAGTTAGGTCCATTATTATAATGTATTGGATGTTTCAAGATTAATTGCTAGATATTAATTTGATGGACTGGAGTTACACAATTAATTGATGAGATAAAGAGTTTCTGAAGAATGAAAATGCCCAAACAACTAGTCCATTAAGTGGGTTAATGACTCTTTATTTTCCATAATAAAAATGTAGTGGATCCAAGAGGCTGATTCATTTCTATTTTTGACACCCCCCTTGTGCATGTATCTAGCTCAATATTTAAATCAATACATATTAGCCCATTAGTCACCACAATTAAAAAGAATAAAATAGTCTCTCTCCTTTTCAATGTGAGATTAAATATTTTCACTAACTCCTCATCTTCCATATTAACTCCCACATTTTTACATTTATGTTGTAATATAAAACCATTTTAATTATATAATATTAAAATGTTCCAACAACAACAACTCGAGAACCAGGCAAAAAAACCTCGCTGTCACAACTAACTTCGCAAGTCCTTTCTCTACTACTTTGGATCCATAGGATAAAAATGTTGAAAGTTGTCGCAAGCAGGATTAAAGGGTAAGATTTAGGTACAGTACTTAGATATTGTTTTTTAGGATTCCTTTTTAAAATTTTGGCATGTGAATTTTTTCTCATGGGATAGAAGTGTATTTTTTAGTTAAATAGCTACATGGCTAAATCTTAAGAAATGAACCTAAGGAATAGAACCTAAGGAACAGTACCTAAGGTACTGTACCTAAATTTTGTCCAGAATTAAAACTTGTATTTCATAGTATTGATTTGCATGTCTTGAGTGGCAAACATTGGGTCACACACCTTTTGTTGGTAAGTTATGAAAAAATATTATATATAACAACAACTTATGAATTAAATTAATTAAAAAATTAAATGATACAACACAATTGGACCCTAGTCTAATCTCAAAAATTTTTAACTTCTCCCTTTTCTGATTCTTTGAAAAGTTTGGGTTTCAAAACTATGAGCATTTGGCTATCAAATTTGCTCAATTTCTCTCAACCTTCATATCGGAAGTTAGGGTTTTAATTTTGTGAAAAATGGGGTATGTAGATGAGGTGGGTAAAGAATGGAACAACAAGAGATTTCATAACTGAATTCTCTCCAGTTTCGTCAATTTTGCTCTAGCCAACGTCGTACAAGTTTCTCGCAACTTGCTGCCTTAACAACTTTTCAAAATGCAATCACGTGTCATTCTGCTAGACAACAACCAATTTTGCTTGACTGCAATGATGACTTGTACAGCTTCAATTTCAGCTTTTGAAACCATGGTTTTTAAACCTCGGTAAAGTTAAAGGACCGAAAAAGGGTATGATTCCCCATTTTTATGGTTAACCCACCGATTTTTATGTTTTTTACCGGACCAATTGAGGTCTAGTTTTAGGTTGAACCGGCCGGTCCGATATAGTTTTAAAGACCATGCTTGAAACCTCATCCCAATTACAATTAGACCCACAAAATAAAAATTACATAGTTTCACGGAATATGCTAATATACTAAGACCCTAACAAAAATAGTACCCTTTTTATTCTTCCTTTTCAATCAAACTAATGAATAGTGATGTTGGTGGAATTGTCATTTGTGATGATTATAAACTTAGAATTGACTACTAGTAAATGAAGCATGAGAGTTGAGAGAGAATCATGCAGCATCTTGGTTAAAAGCAACCATCTAAGAGAAAAATGGTGAACCTTGAAATCCGCAAACTAATTATATAGAGACGTGCATTAGACTGCAAATAGCAACAGGTAAAAGCCTTGAAGACTGGTAATGGTCTAACACATAACCCTCAGAACTTGTGGCGGTTGTGCAGCACTCGATCCATATTTGGCAGCTCAGACATTTTGTGCCAAGTTTCACCCTGAATCCAGTATTAGTCCTCCCTCAAACCAGCTATTACATCGTTTTTTTTTTGGGCTGAATCAAACCTACTATTATGTCCTAGAACTTCATGATGCTTAATCCTAAAGGAACAGACCTTAAAGCAAAGTCTACGAACATTCTCACCAAATTATACAGGATCAAGAGAAAGGGTTGTCTTTAAAGGTTGATTTGCGTTACTTGGAGTAGAATTTGATGCAAAATGGTTTCTTGGCTGAGGATTAGACTATAATGTCTACCTTTGCCATGGATGCACTTCTGCACACAGATTCAAAATCAACCTTAGCCCTTCCTCACCACAGGAAAGAATAATTTCTTGTTACATTTCAGAAAGTCAAAACTGTCAGGGAGAGAGAGCAAAAAAAAAAAAAAAAAAAACGGTTAGAAGGGTCCGATGGTGTTCTATTGGTTAGGATCAAGAGAAAGGGTTGTCTTTAAAGGTTGATTTGCGTTACTTGGAGTAGAATTTGATGCAAAATGGTTTCTTGGCTGAGGATTAGACTATAATGTCTACCTTTGCCATGGATGCACTTCTGCACACAGATTCAAAATCAACCTTAGCCCTTCCTCACCACTGGAAAGAATAATTTCTTGTTACATTTCAGAAAGTCAAAACTGTCGGGGAGAGAGCAAAAAAAAAAAAAAAAAAACGGTTAGAAGGGTCCGATGGTGTTCTATTGGTATAAGTGAATGGGACAATGTAAAACTAAACTGGATTCATGCACGCTCGTAACTGGATTCATGGGACAATGTAAGACAAGAAGTGTGTATGTGGTATAGCTAAGGTTCAAGCTCCAAACCAGGTCGTGTAGCTAAATTAGCAAAGGAAGTCCGTGATAGTTTATTAAGCCAAAGTGGAGTACACTCCTAACCAATGTAGGACTAAATGAAAAGGCCAAGTATTTGGCACACACACTAACATCAAGTATACGAGTCAAGTGTGGACCTGATTTCAATTTTCTAAACTACTTATGCTCTATCCCCATGATATGCCTTATCTCAAATCTCCATGATTATTTCTTTCCATAAAGCTACATATTTTCAATCTTTCTTTTATAATTTCACAAAATAGAGTGGGAACCATAAAATTTGTAGCAGACATTTCTTAAATGCTTTCATTAAAAAGAAAAAAGGAAAAAAATTGAGCTAGGGAAGGGAATCTGAGAAAGCTTACGAACTTGTGTTTCCAAAGAGGAAAAAAAAAAAGAAGATTCCTGTAGACCATATTCATGATGTCTTCTAATGAATATAGGTTTGGTTGGTGGATATAAAGGTCATCAAACAAGCTCAAGTATGAATGAAACATCGCTGTAAAGTAGGGAAGGCACTAGCTTTTATCAAGTCAGTCTCAGCCTCTCTGGCCCCCTGCTTCAGCTACTACTTTTCCAACTAACACAAACATATATCTATTTTCATGAATCCTTCCTCTCCCCTCTATAAATATATAAGGAGAAGAACGTTGGGAATGGTCCTACCCATTTACACTATACTCCATCACTGCCAATAAGTCAAGTGTATCACACTAAGATATAGTTGTGCCAATGTGTACTTGAGTTGAAGGCCAAGTTAATTATAGGGACATAAGTGTATAGTTTTCTATGATGAGGAGAGCATATCGCAAAATGTGGCGGGTGGTGCCTTGTGCGAGCAGGAAAAGTTTGAGGACAGGCTCCCGGAAGGACACAGAGGAAATACTCAAGACCAAGCTTGCAACAATCAAGGAAGAGCCAGAGAACGAGCAGAACCTAACACCAGCAAGACATCGTCGCATGGCTAAGAAGGGAAAGCAGATTCGATTCAAGGATAAGATGGGAGGTTCTTTCATGCCCCAGTTCAGCCTCAAAGATTCCTATGCCCTATTCATGACTGGCTTTGCATCTAAAGGTAGCTTTGGTGGACTTCTTCAATACTGACCTTAAGCTTATGTATAAGCCTGTTTAAAATGCATTCACCTAGAAATGTGTTTATTAGGACTACAATAAAGAGAATGCATGAGGGGGCCAATTTGGTACTTGTAATTTAACATTTTAATCTGTTAAGCATATTGTATAAATTCCTGCAAGATCATAGACCACTGGGCCTTCAACGTGTAATTGTTATATTGGCTCCTGTTTTCATTTCGCCAATTACTGCTGGAAAATATAGAGTGAAATACTTGAAATATCTCTATGAAAGCGTGTGTGACATGTGATTGATTCAATTGAAGTATGTTCTCTCAGTTTTTATGGATTAAATTCCGCCTTTTGACGGAAGCATAGGTTAATTTTTGTTGAAAATGATAGAAGTAATGCTCTAGGAGAGGTAAGTAAGATGGAGGAGAATAAGTGATATAACTTGGTATTAAAAGACCCTATGATAAGATCTGAGGAAGATGAGACAAATTTAGAGCAGAGGATTTTCCATGACATTGCAAAGCAGGTCAAGACCTAGAAAGGAGGCAGGAAGGAAAAAGTAAAAGGCATGACTTATGTCTTTTAAGTTGCAGGTAGCAGGGGTGGGAAAAGATAGTTACTGGCTAGATATTGGTCTTAAAATACTGTTTATGCAATATATGCTTTTGAATTTTTACTGTTTATGCAATTTATGTTTTTGATATTTTACAAATTCATGTAGCTACATGTGCTAAGGGAGGCGTTTACTTGCTTAGATGGCGATTGTACAAGTTTTGTAGCTAGATACGTTTCATGGTTTCATTTTTTCTATTATGCTTCTACTGGAAGTTAAGAGGTTTGCTAGAGTTCTGATTCGGTGGTTGTATCAATATACCTGCCTAAGAGAAAATCACACCTTCTAAACAACTAGACAATAGGAATATTTTTATTTTATTTTATTTTTTTACTTTTTCAAAATGATTAACCTGAGGACATGTGAGACAGTGATAACAGAAACCATATGCATTGGGTCACATTCACACAAGGGTACGCATCATTTCAAAAAATAAGAAACAGTTTAGGTCATAAAAATAAAAAAATAAAATAAAAAAGAGGAAATTTGCACTTTGGTTAATCACCTTTTTAAAGTCATTAGGGACTGATGATCTAAGAAGATTGGAACTAAGGGAAATTGCACCGTCAATGAACGTATATTTCGTTTTGCTTGCTATTTTTGAAGAGTATTTCTCCATAAAGATAGAATTTTATTTATTTATTTATTTATTTATTTATTTTATTTTATTTTATTTATTTATTTTTCTGGCTATATATGGAGAGAACTGCCCATTTCGCAGGGTGGTGTATCTTCTATGGGGGCATTCTGTCTTTTTTGTTAAAATTAAATGATTAAACTATAAGATTAATGAGCTGCAAAATAATTATAAAATTAAATTAAATTAATGAGCTGCAAAATAGGGCCCAAGATCCTAGCTAGAAATACCAGCAATTTCTTAAATGTGGTGCACTGAATGCACAATTTGGAAGTCCTACTTACTCTTGCTTATTGAAACTTGGGGAAGTATTGAGGCTTGGTGAACTTCAAATTATGTTCATAGATGAATAACAGGTCACCCAAGTTGAAAATTTGAGAGAATAATTGAGGAAACCTCAGAGAAATATGCAATTTCTCAAAGGTCCACTCACATGTTGCATAAATGTTAGTGGATTAATTGGCTGATGCACAGGGTCGATTGGTTAGGTTCAAGTTCAATGCTAATATTGCTCACCAAAACTGTTGGAGGATTGGTTAAATATTATGTTTACTTATTTTGGTTGCAAATGTTAATTGTAGGGAAAAAAAAAATATAAGACAAGCAATCACATGCTTCTAAAGAAAAAGATATGATATAGTAAATCGGTCAACATGATATGGAATACACTCTTTTCTATAAATGAAAACCTATTTGGTCCTGCAGTTCCTAAAGTTTCAACTTAATCTATGTAGCCATAATGTGAAACTAAGACTGGTGTAGTGGAGAATGGGTAGGGTTTATTTTATTTTTGCCAAAAAAAAAAAAAAAAAAAAAAGTGTGCAGTGAAGAGAGCTGGAATGGTTAGTGAATAGACACCAAAATTATTAGTTTCTGTTATAACAGAAGGATGCTACTGAATGTAGGTCAAATCTCTATTAAGAGAAATGACACTCTTTCTACATACAGAGGGATGAGATAGAACTGGAAGACCCCACTGAGTGGGGTAGATGATAGCCGGGCACACACCATCAATGTTAATTCTTTTTGCAATATCAGCATACATCTTTGCAATCCTGGCAGGCAATACCATCATAGAAAACGCCTTCAGAGTAAGCTTCCTAGACCGGGATAAGCGAAGACCCTTTAGCCTTCCATTCATTTTCTTCACCCAATGCCTTCTAGGCCTTGCCACCTTTTCATCAGCATTGGTTAGCTTTTTGTACCGACATTTCAAGCGTCCACCAACTAAGTCTTGGAAACCCATCAGCAGAAATGAGGACTAATGGGAGGCAAGAGATGAAAATTGAGTTAATTCAAGGGAGCTTTCTGTGTGGCTATGATTCAATGAATGCCATCAGTCATATGAAAATTTATGTGTATATAAAGAGGAAGAGCAAGTTGAGAATGGGAGGCAATGATTGTGCATAATACACATGGAGAATCTGGTTTTAATGAACCTTTAAACACAAACTAGTAACAGGAAGAGATGGATAGCACCTACATTTGGATTCTTTATAACACATGGCTGCCATTATATTTTAACCCAATATACTCTGCTGAAAGAGACGGAGATGCCATTAATTTCTACTTTTTAACACATGGCTAGCATCATTTAACATAACCAGCTCGGTGGTTGGCTGATTGCAAGCCTCTCTGCCTCTCTCATTTCCTTAAATGTGAGAGTGTAGTTAGTTAATCATGAAAGGAATATAGGAGGCATGTGCAATGATTGAAATCCGTATTAGAATACAAATCGAGGCCAATCATTTGGTAAAGAAAGGAATGTATGTGGTTGTGATCTTTAATCAAAAGCAGATCTACTTGTTTGTTTATTTAAATGACAGAGATTAGTCGCAGTCAAGTCAAGCGAATGAACTGTTGGTCTAATTTGTCCCATACAGAGGCTTATATTTATTTACTTTGTCTATCTTTGTGCCTTGACTGGTTGAACAAATGCTTGTTCATAGTGCTCACTTCAGGTCCCATTATTGGATGGGCCCTGCTCTTTTTTAAGGCTATGGTTTAAAAGGCCGCCATTATTAACTGGCAGTGTCTGTTGCAAAGGAGTCCAAGAACAATGTAAGTTGGATTTTCATGAGGAAAAAAAATGCTTCAGAAAGTTGTGGGTTTTCCCAGGGAAATTAAACTTAAAATTTTAGTAAGCACTAACTGAGGCCTAGGGGGCTTCTTTTCACCCAGGAAGGAAGCATAATCAACTTGATCAATGACTGGGCTAAACTGCTAGAGCCACTCTTTGTAGAATTCTTAGTTCAATAGGACTCACATACACGTGGTACTCAATTGGTCATGTTTTTGTTCTCATGCACCCTTCATACAAATTTTCAGCCCTTCTCAAGACTCAAGATAAAGCATCAAGTTCTCACTTCTCAACCTACAAGTATATGGTAAGGGTCAAGCTTAGATTTAGTGTCCAGTAGTACTGGACCTATTGAGATGATTATATGTGTCAACTTTTGGACATGTATCACCATCTGACCGGGTCTAGTATATTGAAGGCACTAGACTTAAACCAAGTCCATATGATAATTGGTCAATCCATGTCTGCACATATTATTGCACTTCAATAAAACAGACGTAGGCATGACCACCACCCTACTTTTGGGCATGCATCGTAAGCCATGAAAAGGATCATGAAATATGGCAGATGAGGGAAAAAAAACTAATGGCTTGATCTTTGAATCTCAAGCATGCTTTTAAGAATTCAATTCAAGATTGGTTTGATATTTTTGGTTGTATTGTGTGCCTTGTAGCTGTATGATACTATACCTACTTTGTCATTTTAAGAGAAAGTCATGCTTGTCGTGGATTGTGATTATTATGCTTTATTACTTTTCATTCCTTTATAATTTACTAGCTTGTAACCCATGCATATGTATAGATATACTTAAAAGATACACATTAAGATGTATAGTATAATTTTTACATATATAATTTAAATATTATTAATAGTCATTCTTATATATATATTTTTTAATTTTTTAAAAAGTTTTGTAAAAATGTTATTAGGTAAAAAAAATGTAAATTGTCCATTTTTTAAATATTTTTATGTTTATTAATTCTAGACTCTTTGGTTTTTGTACACAATAACTCACTTGAATGAATATTTATGATATGGTCCCACATTTGATTCCAAAATTAAGAAATAAAATTATCTCTAAAAATAAATAATTTAGGACACATAGCGCAAAATTGGACTTCAATTGTAGAATCTAATTAGATTTTCTCTAAGTTTTACCTATTAATATATATATATATATATATATGACTTATAAATTTGAATTGTTTTTAGTTATAAAAAAACGGCTCATAAATATAAAATCATTCAAACTTTCTCTAATTTTATATATAGTGTTAGATATATGATTGTGTTTTTTTATAATTTACTTATATTAGACTTCTCGTTTTTTACACTAAATTAACTCATTTGATATAAAAATTAAAAAAAAATTAGATTAGGTGGGATACATGTCGTAAAATTAAACTTTAATTAAAATCTAATTTTTACATTGAATTAACTCACTTAACACAAAAATTTAAAAACTTAGATTAGATGGGACATGTGATGCAAAATTAAACTCTAATTTAATTCCAATTTGAAATCTAATTAAATTTTCTCTCAGCTTTACCTATTATATATATATATATATATATAGATTCATTCTAGTGCATTTTGTTCATTTATAAACTCCCAAACATAGATTCAGAAAATAATTCCAAGAAGCTCTCACTAATCTCAAGTTTCTGACTTCTTCACTTATAATTTTCCAATTGATATCATTGATCTTTGATCAGAGGAATATCCATGTTATGGAAAAAGTAATCTTTGTCCAAACTGAAATATTGGTAGTTCATCTTGGATTAAAGGTTTTTGGAATCTTCCTCCACGGTCAGTCTCATGCAGCCTAAATGTCCGAATGCATCTAGAATTAACAATTGGATATTGCCAAAAGCCAATAATGATGTAATTGTATACATTCAAATAGTGAATAAAAAAGATAACAAGATTTGAGGTTTACTATAATACCTTTTAATTTTGTGTGTATCTGCTATCTAGTCCATGTGTGTGCAGTGTGCTTAATGCTCTGTCAGTGCATGAAATTTACCTTAAAATTGATAAGAAATCTTGAGGTGAAGACAATTGCTGTCCCAATATTTAAACAAGTTTTTGTGTTAATATCCACCCTTCCTAACTCCTAAGGTTCCCTTTTCTTGGCCATATGGATATATTTAATCTATATATATATACTCCTTCCGTCCCACTTTTTTTGTTCTGTATTCCATTTTGAGATGTCTTAAAATATTATCCTGTTTCTAAAAATAAAAGTCATTAATTTACTAATGTTCCTATTATACCCATATTAATATACTAATTCAATTTTTTGATAAATTGTTTTTAAGGGTAGTTTTGAAAACTTATACATTTTTAAAAGGTAGATAAGATAATAAATGATGTTCCCTTAAAAAGTTTGACTTTTCAAACATGACAAAAAAAGTGGGATGGAGGGAGTATATCTAAAAGCTGAAACATAATAATTATTATTGTTGTTTGTTGAGCTACATCATCCATAGTCTAGCTTATCTCAATCAAAAAAACAAAAACCTCGTCTTCTCCCCATTAATCCACACGTTACACTTCCTCCAACATTTCCCCTCTCTCTTTACCTCTTTATCTCTCCCACTACTCTCTGCTTTACCGTTACAATTCTTTCATCATTTTCTCTTTTTTATATTTGACTATTTTTCTTTCTATTTTATTTTGTATAAATTTGATATCAGTTTTCTCCTATTCAATCCACATTTTTCTCACACAAAAACAGTAAGTACTCTCTCTCTCTCTCTCTCTCTCTCTCTCTCTCTCTCTCTCTCTTATATAACTCTAATTAAGGTTTTTAAAGAAAATTATGTGTTTTTTTTTTTTACAAAGTCTTCTCTCTTCCTTTTATTGCTTTGATTGAATTTTGGTTAAGGTTAATGCTTAGTCTTTTTTGGACATAGGAATTTGAATTTATCTATCTATATATATCAAAAAATTGAAACGTAATATTTATTATTAATATGCATTTGTTGAACCACATCATCCATAGTCTAGCTCATCTCAGCCCAAAAAAAAAAAAAAAAAATCTTCTTTTCTCTATTAGTCCATACATTACACTTCCTAGGGATGAAACCAGGATTCAAACCGGGGGGGGGGGGGGGGAGGCGGCGCAAAGTTCTTTGTTCAAGAATTTTAAAAAGTTGGAATATTAATACTAGAGCTTGACAACGATGCATTATTAGCATTAATTTTTTATTTTTATTTTTGTATTTTTTTAATCAATAATAGATATTTATAATCAAGAGTTCTGTAAGTTAATTGACACGTCTTGATATTTTCAAGATTTGACTAAGGTTAGACAAATTCTTTATAATTGATTTGTAAAGATTATTGGGTTTTGTGATTTGTTTTGCTAGAGTTTAATTGATTTGTAATAATTTTTTTTTTACTTAGACCGTGTCCAAAGATTTTTTATTATTATTTGAATATATGAATTGTTTTGTAGATTTTCCTTGTTGTCTGGATTTGTAAATTGTCCAAATGTTTAGCTAACTATTTTTCTTGATATTCTTGAGACAAACAAGGGATGATTTGATAATTTTTTTTTTCATTTTTAGTTTCATGGGTCAGCTTGTAAATTGTTTGGAGAGGGGAGCCAAGTATATTAATTTTAGAGCTAAAAGTAAATTTTTTTATGCTAATCTATAAACTAAGGATTTTTTTTTCAAAGGCTGAGAGAGGGGGGAGGGGGGGGGGGGGGCATGGCCCCCTTCAGCCCCAAACTAGTTCCGTCCTTGACACTTCCTCCAACATTTTCCCTCCATTTTTATCTCTTTATCTCCTTCACTATTCTATGCTTTACCATTACCCTTTCTTTATCATTTTCTCTTTCTTATATTTTGACTATTCTTCTTCCTATTTTATTATATATAAATTTGATATCATTTCTTCTATCTAATCTATATTTTTCCCACACAAAAACTGTGAGTACTCTCTCTCTCTCTCTCTCTCTCTCTCTCTCTCTCTCTCTCTCTCTCTCTCTCTCTCTCTCTCTCTCTCTCTCTCTCTCTCTCTCTCTCTCTCTCTTATAGAACTCTAATTAAGGTTCAATGTTTTTTTTATTAAAGTGTTTTCTTTCTTTCTTTTTCTTTTTTTTTTTTTTTTTAAAATTTCATTACAAAGTCTTTTCTCTCCTTTTTATAACTTTGATTAAATTTTGGTTTAAGTTAATGCTTATCTTTTTTGAAAATTGAGTTTATATGAAAACTGTAGGGACCAGATTTGGGACACTTCTTCAGGTTGAGAGAGTGGACCCAAGCCCAGCTTGCCCTTCAATGAATTTATAGAGAGTGGGCTCAAGAACTAGGCCCTAGTAAGGGATGCAACTGCCTTGTATGGTTGCATGTGGGCTTATCAACCTAAACGCGAATTGGGATGCACAAGGATACTCCTCGGGCATGTATTCCAAGGCTTGGCGTTCTTATCATTTCTTTTAAGACTGATTACAAAGGTCCAGAGAACACAAGCTGCTACAGTATTCCCTCATGAAGATCTCCCGTTCCCCTTTCAGGAGAGACTCCTTACGTTATATACCTCTCTAAATTGATCCTAACTCTCCATTTGTTGATCAGTCAGGCCACCACTTGAGAGCCTGTCCCATCAGCCGCATCCCATTCCCCCTGTGGGTTGCAGTACCCAAGGCAGCACTGTTCAGGAGTCCTATCCTCATTAATGCGGCCAGGACGTTAGTTGAGAGCATTCAATGTGGAGGTGACAGCTCGCCTAAGACTTGCTCCTTCACCGTGCTCTCGTTGCCGACGCGTGGCACTTGCCCTTCCCCTCCTCAGATATTCAAGAAGACCCCCCTTTGGTGGAGTGGTGCCTGCGTACTTCCGAGGTCTCGGATGTCCAAGGACGGGGTTATCCTCGGATATGTTCCTTGGGGGGCGGACATCGCGCTTTCATCCTCGGACCCTTCATGCATCCTCGGCGCGGGCCTCTGGGCTTGGATTGAAGTGGGCCGAGGCTACCTGATTTTCTAGCCCCACAAAAACATAATCAACATGCCTATGAATTTGAATGTGTATTAATTGTTTGAGTATTAACTCATAAGTTTTTGAGTTAATATCCTAAGGATCCCTTTGCACGGCCATCTGGATCTACTTAAACAAATAATATCCCCCACGTTCCAATTTGCTTAGCTAGTGTGTTACCGTTACAACAGGTCACTGCTCAAACGTGGTTGACTTTTAACACGAAGGAAATCATTAATGTTCTTGTAAATATACTTCCTTGGCTTGAAGAGCTCATGGTCGCTTCCTTTTCTTATCTTTCTCGATATATTGTTAAGGAAAATCATACATTTTTTCCCCTAATCTCCTCTACTAACATTAAGTTCCTAGCAATATTTGTTGAAATATTCCAAAGCTATTACCAATTTTACTAAGAAAAACTATAAATTGATACGGTAATAAGTGCAATTGGAGTTACCTCAATAATATAATAAAGAAATTTGTTAATTTTAGTTTCAATATTTAAAAGTTGACAGCACCATTTTGTAATACTTAAATGGTAAAGTCAAATTTTCTGCAACAGTGGGTTTCAAAATCTGAGGAGATTTGTTTTGTCTCCTCCAATGGCTATATGATTGTATAAATTAACTACAATTTAAATAGCATCATGCATGCTTGCTTACATGGATCAACTTCCTTTTCTTGCGCATGTTTTAACTTACTTATCACATAAGGAAGGTCAACTAAGATGATGAGTTATCAATAGAAGAGAAATATTATTCATTTGCATTTTGAAGCTTTTTCCAAAGGATCTGTCGGCATCTGAGTTATGGAGGATGCTCCCTTAGTTAAGTCATATCGGTAATGAAATCAAAGAACTTAATAATCAAGATGACTCAGCTACACTCAATACAACCTGTGCCTGACGTTAGATTTCCAATGAGTTCATGCCGCGTTAAAATGAATGACTGAAATGAAATGACTCAAAGGTAAGACAAGTCAATGGGGACAAGGGGGGAAAAAACAAAACAAACAAACTTTATTTGATGGTTTGTGGTATAAAATTATAGGGCATTAAAAAATGGTTTTAACTAGGATAATTGTAGAAACACTAAATAGTGAATTCTTAAACCATTTTATTTCTCCACTTTATGTGGTATGACTTAGGAGAACCTTCTAGACCTTATCATTAATTATTGACTTTACAATTACTTACATTTACATATATGATTCGGAGAACATACAACCTAACATTAAAAATTGGGCAATCTTTTTGAGGTATATACCCTATCATTAAAGAGCACCTGATATGTGTGGCACTCATAATATATAGAGTCACGCAGTCGGCTTGAAAATTTGAAAGATGGGCGAGGACTGGATAAGGTCTTAAAGTGGTTCTCATCTCATGCATTTTAATTTTCACAGAATAAAGCAAGAGGCAGAACTTAGAAGGCTATTTTATCAAATAAAAAAAAAAGAAAAAGAAAAAAGAAAAAAAGGTAGAGGGCTAGCAACAGCAACTACCAAACTCAAAATGCCCGTGAATAAGAAGTGCATGAATTGAAACCACAAAAAATGTGGGGCAAACTGGCTGAGACGGCATTGACAAAGGTACAAGAAAAGAGCAAGTGGATAGCCCCCAAATCTAGAAAGAAACACGGAAACAGGTGGCATGGTCAAATATATCCGTGTGTATGTGTATGTGTATCCAAATTCAACAGCAAATACATGTGTTAAAGTGCACAAAGTTTAAAAAATAAATAGAAGTCCCGACTTCCCCAATGACTTTCTAATTTGTCTCTCTTTCGTTCAAACTTGGATCTTTGAAATGCTTGACTTTTTTTTGGGCCTCCCCCCTCCTTGAGAGTTCAAACATGAACCAACAATTGCATGAATTTTCATTCCCAATTTCCTCTTCACAATTGAAGTCCCTACAAGGCCTTAACCAAAGTCCCCACAACTGCTTTCCAATCGCTAAAAACCGAATAAAACCCCCTCAAACTCTGTGCAAAGTGCTGGTTTTGTAAACCATAAATCCAAAATTAAAACCTCAACCGAAATTAGTGGGAAGTATTTGGGTAATATCTTGGGATTCCCACTGGAATTACATACATGTTAATAATTATTTTTTTTTGCTGAATTAATTGCTAACTATACATGTTAAAACTGTGACTAAAAATAAATCCCAGTACTCGATGAAAAGTAAAGAAACAAGTAATTTCCAACCCTTCTAGAGGAGGAACCCTCTTCCAGAAACACAAACTAGAGTTTGTGACTAAAATCACTAATAAAAACTGAATCATGAAATAGATTTAGAACAATTTCTTAATACCATAGAATTCAGAAGGGTAAACCTGATAAGACATTCTAACATGTAAAACATAGTAATTATCAACCTCAAATCATCACCAGATTGAGAAAGAGATGGGAGAAACTGAAAAGAGCAAAAGAAAAAGAAAACTAATAACTACCAGAAGCAGTTGGAGGAGTAGTTTTTTTTGTTGTTGACGAGTCTTAGGAATTTTCTTCTGCGGTAATAGAAACCGTATCTAAGCCCGGAACAGACCAACTTCCTGAATCTACGAGCGCATCGAAGCCTAAGACATATGACCCTCTTGACACGGATGAAGGACCCCTTGAGTCTCTCAGATAAGCTCCTTTTTCTGCAGAACTGATAGCTTCTAAGGAAAAGTTGCCTCTTCTCCATCATTGTGTAGTTCTGCTCTGAGTAGTACCCAAATGACTCGCTCCTCGGTTTTGGGTTTAGACCCTACTCGATGAAAAGTAAAGAAACAAGTAATTTCCAACCCTTCTAGAGGAGGAACCCTCTTCCAGAAACACAAACTAGAGTTTGTGACTAAAATCACTAATAAAAACTGAATCATGAAATAGATTTAGAACAATTTCTTAATACCATAGAATTCAGAAGGGTAAACCTGATAAGACATTCTAACATGTAAAACATAGTAATTATCAACCTCAAATCATCACCAGATTGAGAAAGAGATGAGAGAAACTGAAAAGAGTTAAAGAAAAAGAAAACTAGTAACTACCAGAAGCAGTTGGAGGAGGAGTAGTTTTTTTTGTTGTTGACGAGTCTTAGGAATTTTCTTCTGCGGTAATAGAAACCGTATCTAAGCCCGGAACAGACCAACTTCCTGAATCTACGAGCGCATCGAAGCCTAAGACATATGACCCTCTTGACACGGATGAAGGACCCCTTGAGTCTCTCAGATAAGCTCCTTTTTCTGCAGAACTGATAGCTTCTAAGGAAAAGTTGCCTCTTCTCCATCATTGTGTAGTTCTGCTCTGAGTAGTACCCAAATGACTCGCTCCTCGGTTTTGGGTTTAGACCCAAAACATGGTTTTGATTCTGATTCATGATGTATGCCTCTTGAACAAAATTCGACAAAGAAAGAGGCACAGAGAAAGAGAGAGAGAGAGAGAGACGGAGAGTCAAAAGTGCTACTTAAATGCTTCTCCTGCCTGTGAGTTCTGCCTGTAAAGTTGAGTGTAAATCAACACCAATAGTAATAAATACAAAAAACGAGAAGGGCTTCGTGCAAAATAAATATAAAGTTTTGGGCTGAGGGGTCTGAAGTCTGAAGTATTATAAATATATATGTATGAACTGTTGAAATTCTTCGCACCTGTCTTTTGCTTTGCTTCTTATCTTACTACGTCTGCGAGTACTTATTATTGTTTGTTTGTCTATTTGTATTGCTTTGCTTTGCATAACAAGCGACCACTGCGCCGCCGCAGAAGCTAACCCAAAGCGCCCACCTTTGTAATTTTTACTGAATTCTTTTTTCCACTATAATTCTTTTTTCATCCCTCTAATTTTTGGGTTTGCGTCAAAATTTATAACTAAAAAGTCCCATAAACCTAAACTCTACGTCATTTACTCAATTTTCAATTATTTATTTATTTTTTTGAATAAAAAACATAAATTGATTTAGTTTTGACTTTTTTATTCAAGCCTGTATGTGGAAGTGAATGAGAATAGACTTTGAGGCAACTTCTCAATTTATCTTTGTTTTCTTAATTTGTCTTATTTTTAAAACATTTTTAATTAGGAAATAGGTTATTTTAGGAAGTATAGTAGAAAAAAAGGATATCAAAGAGTTTTATTTCAATTACATATATAATAAAAATAATAGTTTGACTATTTGTTGACTTCTTTTTGTGTTGTTACATTACTTTCTTAAAATTCTTATTCTTTAATGTTAGGGAAAATTACAATAAACTTATTCGTGATTTGATCCAACACCTTATCTACTCGTGATTTGAAAGTTTGAACTTTGTCCACTTAAGGTCAGTTTCATAACCCAGCGTTGTCTTTGTTGTTAACAAAACATATTTTTATACAAAAATAGAACATAACATAAATCAAACACACCCCTTCTCAAAACTTTTTCGTGCGAGCGTCCTCCTTCCAATTTGTCACCCTAATGAGCTGAATTAATGGTTTCAGGCTTGATTTTATAAATATTTTCGAGTTTGTACTAAGTCCATGCTAGGGTCTGCACATCCAATAGGTAAAGCAAAACCAAGTATGATTATTTGTGCAAGGTTTTGAACTTTTAGCAAAATGGATAAGATAGTAAGGTCTGAAATTCGTGCATTTTTTTTTTTTTTTTGAGAAACAAACACACACAGGAGAGAGAAAAAGATGTTCTAACACAAAGGCACACAACTTGAAGAATTATTTTTCATGATTATTTTATTTATATAATTTTTGTGTATATAGAATTTTTTATTTGAAAATATATTAATTTTAGAAATTATTATACCTCATAAAAAATAGCTATTACAACCTTTTTAGATAGAAATAATTATTTCTTATTTTAAAGAATTGTTATTCATAAGAAATAACTATTTCCTATAACTGTAATAAAAATCGTAAAACATTAAAATAAAAACATAACTAAACTAAAGAATAGTTAAACTATATAAATAGCTATTACGATAAAGTGTTTATTACAGTCTATTAAACATGCATGTAACAACATTACTTTTTTTATTTATTTTATTTATTTTTATGTGATTGATGACCATTAATTTGTAAGATTTATATAATAATATTTGTAATATTCTAATATCACTCTTTAATATTAAGGACGAGCATACAACTCAATTGGTGCTTCTAGAACAGACAATCTCATGGCTTTCGTGTTTCCCTATTCCCTATTCTGTTTGTCTTTTGGAATGTCTTGATATATGGCCGATGGTTAGGCTAGAAACTATGGCGTCATCTACTGGGTTTAGGCCCACAAAAAGGGTGGTCCCTTCATGGCAAATTATAGGTCCTCTCTTTCGGAGTCTCAAGTCTCAACACGTTACTTGATTATGATTGATTACATTATTATTATATTATTGTAGCAATAAAGTTGCTCATGAGTTAGCTCATTTGGCTAGGCAAGGTGAAGACACGCAGGTGTGGAGAGGAGTTCTCCCTAGGGTAGTGCAGGATATTGTTCAAGCTGATTGTACTGATTAGCACCTGTTGTTTCTTCTCTGTGAGCTCTGTTGTTTTCCTTTTCTCTGCTTGTCTGTTTGTAATGGCAAGTTTTGTATTAAAAAAAAAGCAATAGAGTTCAAAGTGACTTAGCGAGAAAAAAGAGAGTAGAGTTCAAAGTAGGTATATGGGAGTGCTTTTCTTTGTTTAGGGACAAGAAGAATGCATTAAGTAATTGGCGTAACGTGGGGAAACTTCATTCAAAGAGTCAGATATACTGAGTTCTATTGCCAATAAGAGGAAGGATTTTTCTTTTTCGATAATTCCAATAAGAGAAAGGATTCTGTGCAGGTGTAACCACCTACTACATTGTGCATATATGTACAACCTTGCAAGTTAGCCATTTCTACGCGGTTCATGCCCTTCTTTCTTCTGAATTGAAAAGTCTTGACTTTTGTTTGATTTATATTTTATATTGTTGTCAACACCAGAAAATTTAAATAAACACCTCGAGAGAGAGAGAGAGAGAGAGAGAGAGAGAGAGAGCCACATGTCATCCTAAGGCTACCCACGATTTACTTCTATACTAAGAATCATTAAGGCACAATCTGGAGCCAGACTACACACTTTAGTTTATTTCTGCTCCAGCTAAGTAACTTCGAAAAAAAGGAAATTCTGATTCAACTCTAAGATGTTGGGAGGCACCGCTGGAGCACACCATTTGAGAATTCTCTTCATAACACCATCATTTCAACAAAATTCTAGAGTAAGAATATAAGATAATCAGATAAAAAATATGGAAAACAGAATGTGATCGCTTCCAATACCATGCAAATACTACAATTTTAAGCTTTGAACATCATTGAAATATGGAAAACAGAATGTGATCGCTTCCAATACCATGTAAATACTACAATTTTAAGCTTTGAACATCATTGAACTCTCAACTCAAACAATTCATATTGAATATAAGCCTGTCTATGAACAGAAGATCTTACTTCTAGGGACTTTGTTGGGGATGATGCACGTGTAAATAATTGCTGTTGTATATAAGCAGAGTTTTCCAACTTTGTACATCTGTTGTGAGCCAAGCTATCAGCAAACAGACTGCACAATACACGCGGTTGTTTTCTAAAAGCTACTCCTTTCACAGGTACAATATCTCATTTGTTGCCCCAGAAAAGGTGGGAGAGCCCACCCGAGAGAGAGAGCGAGAGAGAGAGAGAGAGAGAGAGAGAGAGAGCACAATCCTTGCATGCTACAACAATGCAAATTATAATTGAAAATACCAACAGTTGTAAGCCAATAATGAAAACCCTAAAAAAAAATGAATGCAAAGACAGAGCTAGTGTATGACATCCGATGGGAAACAGTAACTTTAAAATTTTAATTTCAGGTTAAAAAATGTAATGTTGCAAGTTTTGTATCTACAATCTACACACTGAAAAGGCTATATTCCATTTAAGTGGGAAGCCTAATATCGGTGGGTATAGCGCTTCAAACCAACAAAGAGAGGGAGAACTGCAAGCTTCAAAACTCTAATAGTACTTGACATCAATATCAGCACAAAATAGGCCACTCAGCCTTTCCCAATTCAGAAACAACATTTGCAATTCTTCTAAACCCCTTTCTTTCCTTTAAAAGCACGATCTTCTTACCTGTACCTCACAGTTTCTTAACGCTCTTGTCACCTGGTCCCAGTTTCAATTGCTGCAGGAACTTTGGAAGGATAATTGGACACGTCCAACTCAATAAGTGACATATCATACGGCTCAGAAAAAGAATTTGAGGTATCCACAAGCAGAGAAGATTTCATCACATCAGATTGTGTAGAATCAGTTACAGTGTCAGGATTTTTGGGAGTACTGGTACTAGAAGATGAGAGACTGGAAAGCTGTATGTCATCCAACTTGTTTCCAAACATATGTTTGTTTCTTCTTACAGATTCCATCTCAGGACCAGTTGGCACAAAGGTGCGTGACCGATACTTCCGTGTTCCCTCATCACCCTCATTGTGATTGTAAAGAACATAATCATGGTATGTTGGTGCAAACTGCAAAAGGGTAATGAGTGATCATCAGCAAGAGTACAGCAAAGCCCAAAGAGAATTCAGAAGCCTTATTAAGGCCTGTGTGTAAGCAAACCTTAAGGGAAAGCATGTCGAATGCATTCAAAGCATGAGAGAGAGAGAGAGAGAGAGAGAGAGAGAGAGAGAGGGAGTGAGATGGATTGTACAGTTCACCTGGTGGACTGTGTCATGGTAAAAGTCATTTAACTTTAAGGCGTGTGCAAGGCTTCCTGTCAACCACGGGAGACACCAATATTTGCACCAGCGTACTCTTTGTATGGAAATGCATAGAGATGGCCCAGCAGCAATAAGCATCTCAACACATATGATGAAATTTTGAAATTCAGCAGCTTCCTCTGCATCCTTAATGATCCAGACTTTGCAGCAAGGAAAACAAAAACCCTAAAATACAAACAGAAATCAGAAGACAGTGGAAGAGGCTACAATTTCAACTTACAGAAAATTTTCTAAAAATAAAATGCACTCAGCAACTCCCATTCAGTAATAAACTAGGCGCGAGAGAGAGAGAGAGAGAGAGAACAAGTATCAATGCTGTACTGCCAATAAGTCAGGAAAACAACGGATTTGATTAAATAAACTTTGGGACTGGATTAAATGGTGAAGCAGATCTTTGCATGCCAGATAAAACAATGCCAAAGCATATAGAGCCATTGTATATGAGATTGTATAGATAATTGTGAGATACAAGTATGATTGATTTGGACTGAATTTCCATCTCAATTTTTCCTTTTGCGTAAAGTATGAGTGTAACAGCTACTAAAATAGGCTTCAAAATGACAAANGGAAAGGATTTGATTAAATAAACTTTGGGATGCAGATTAATAACATATGCCAAAAGCATATAGAGCCATTGTATATGAGATTGTATAGATAATTGTGAGATACAAGTATGATTGATTTGGACTGAAATTTCCATCTTCATTTTCCTTTTGCGTAAAGTATGAGTGTAACAGCTACTAAAATAGGCTTCAAATATGACAACTGCAAACACCCTGCTTGCACCTACGTATGAACGCCTGCATAAAAATTTCAGAAATGAGAGCTAATCAAACAAATCTAAGGATGCAGTATTCAGATAAATCATTGTTATTGAAAGAATAAAATAATTGATTATAATATCCCAGCAAGTTTTGACTTGTAGACAGGCTTTTAAAAGGTGCAGAGAAGCAAAATCATACATGTAAAAAAAAAAAAAAAAAAAAAACCCTCAAGGACTTAGATAGTGGACAGAAACAATCCCCAAGTATAACAAATTTGTGAGTTTGCAAGAGAAGAGAGAGAAGGGGGGTGGGGGGGGGGGAGAGGGGACTCTTCTTCCACAGACGTGCATAACTATGAGTAAAATCATAGACTTTTGTTATTAGAAACTCACCCATCCAGAGGTATGGGAGGAAAGCAACATGTCATCAGACACCATGATGGCTTCAGAACCCGACCACTTAAACTTAGTACAACAGCTCCTGGTCCACCAACCCATCCCAGGCACAACGACAGGAATTATAGATGACCATGCTTCATAACTGAAACAGTAAAAACATAGATATAATGATTATTATAATATTAACCATAAAATGATATTTGTGAATAAGTCAATAAACACAGCTTCTTATAATCCCCTTTTTTTCCCCAAAAAACAGCTCATAAAAACCAGGCAGCTATAGACATATTCCTTTGTTTGTTTTTTAAATAATAATAAAGCAATTTTTATTCACTGTTGTGGAGAAAGCAAGACAATGAAAAATAAAAATTATCAAATAACAAGCTTCTGAAACAGATTTTTAATAAGTTAAACACTTCATTCAAGTACAAAACATGTAACATGGATGATCATAATACATCCTCACTTCAAGTTACATTCAAAAATTCATAAAGCAGTAAAATCTTCTCACAAAGATAGCCATAGGAAAACAATCAGAAGACTGGATTCAACTCTTGTTGCTTAGAAAAATTGGTCTACTTTTTATTTTTTGGTGGAAGCTTTAGTTAAATCACTAGACAAAGGACAGACTTCTAAGCAGAACTGAAACAAATATACAGTATATTAGCTCCCCCAAACAACAATATGATGAATCTCATATGAGCTATTTGCAGGTGCATTTAAAGGAATTGGAGACAAATTACGTGGGTGGAAGGACTTAAGTTTTCTAAGTTGAAAGTTATAATGTTAAGTTCAATAAGATAAGATCTACAAAGTCATTGGAGAAGAGTTCCTAGGAATTCATTTGTTTTGTTGCAAATAGCTTCTTTTTTTTTTTTTTTTTTTTTAATTTAAATTTTATGAGTGAAGATTTCTATTGAAAACAGTGTTTTTTTGACAAAAGTGGTAGAAATTGAAAAACAGTGTTACAAAAGGATCAGAGGGACAATGGTAGAATACTACCCATTTACTCAACTATGTTTTGGCGCAAATAGTGAAAATGAATCCAAACATCTAGATTCTCCCTAAACCTCAGTTTAGTGATATACAGAGAACCATGAAGATAGTTGGGTATCTACATTCCCAATGCTTGGTAAACTTCTCTTTTATTAAAGAAATGAAAAGAATACCCACATTCAATATCCTCTAACCAACAAAAATGTAACCCTCTTCTCACTTAGCCAATCCTTCTACTATCTCTCCTTTCTAAATTGTTGTTTTGAAATATAGGGATTTCATATGCTCATTAATCCAGACTTTTGGAATCATATCAAATTTAGAATCAATCCAAACATTGAAATTAAATTTCAGGGAATTCAGATATTCAGGCATCACGTTTTCGAGATTTTGGATGCTATGGGCATATTCTATTTCCTGAACCAAATGGCATGTAAAGGGCATTATTATAGGAGGAATCCAAGGGCTCACAGTCCAACTAAAATAGCACAAAAAGGTGTCATTTTAATAAGTAAAATAATGCTAATTAATATTTGTCCAAAAAATGTGTCATTTTAATAATGCTCAATTGATTGTATTGCCATCAATGGCAATGGCACTGCTGCTTTTGCAAAACAGCCGCAGCCTTTGCCATTAATAATATCACTGCCACCATCATCACAATCCCTATCATCATAAGCACCTCTTCCACCATTCCAACACCATTCATTCATAGATGACTTGTGGTGAACTTCGTGCCACAAAGATGGTTGCTTTCTAGAGCAATCTAATGCATGAATTAATTTGGGTGAAATTCTATTGACATTTGTAACCCAATACCATTTGGTCTCTAGAGTCAAACAAAACAAGGGGAGACGAAAAGCATAAATATAAGATAAGACAGAAATCAAAGTGAACAATAAAATATATATTTTTTCCTGTAAAAATTGCAGAGATCAACATTATATACAAACACAGAAGAACTTACACTTCCCGAAATGAATTGAAATAGATTGAGGCAGCTGGTAAAACCAGGGACAAGAAAGACATTAGTGCATAAACCTGGTAAAAAAAAACAAAAAATCAACACATTGCTGAAAATACTGCAATACAAGTTAGCATTTTTAAAGTGCAGCCTTTTGCAGATGTCAAGACCAATGGAGGTTAACTATTGAAAGAAGATATAAAGTTCAAAATCATCAAATCATAACCAACACTTTTGTATGCATGCTGCATAGCATAGATTTGAATGGCCAAATTTGACCATATTCCTTCAAATTGAAATAAAGTTGTGACCCATTTCAGATATATATATTTTTTTTGGATACATTTTAAGTGTCAAACCCTAGATGTCTTTTTATTGGAACCCTGTTTTCGAGAAGATGGGGCAGTGTTTAGCTAGGTGAAAGAGGTTGTGGGGGGGGGAGTAACTCTTATTAAGAGTACAATGTCCACTTCACCTACTTATTTACTTTCTCTCCTTCCTATTCTAGTAAAGGTCGCTAATCGTATGGAAAAAATACAAAGAGACTTTCTTTGGAGTGGTATTGATGCTCCTAAGGTTCCTAAGGTTTGTATGCCAGTGCAGAATGGTGGTTTAGGGATTTGGCGGCTGAGAAGATTTAATTCTGCTTTGTTAGGCAAATGGCTGTGGAGATATGGAACGAAGAGAGATGCCCTTAGGAGGAAGGTCATTGAGGCAAAATATAAGGTAAAAGGGGGTGGATGGTGTACCAAACAGGTGTTAAGGACCTATGGTGTTAGTGTGTGGAAATCCATTATACGTGGTTGGCTAGACTTTTCTAAATTTCTTCAGTTTGATGTGGGTGATTGTAATGACTCAAGGAAAAGCGCTAGCCACATTTGCGCTATACCTCAAAAAGATTAATCACAATTGAGGTTCCTTGTAGTTGTTAATAAAGCCCAGATCTACTCAGTAAATATCCAATGTGAGACTCATTACACACCCACATACATCACACAATCAATCAAATTGGAGCATCACAATCTCCCCCACTTAAATCCCTAACATCCTCGTTAGGGCCCACTTTGTGGGGTAGTGGAGCCCACATAGGGTTATCGGGTGGGCTCTGATACCATATGTAACGACCCAAAGAAATGCACTAGCCACATCTGTGCTATATCTCAAAAGGACTAGTCACAATTGAGGCTCCTTGTAGTTGTTAATATAGCCCATATCTACCTAGTAAATACCCGATGTGAGACTCATCACGCACCCATACACATCACACAATCAATCAAATTGGGGCATCATAGTGATGATACTAGGATAAAATTTTGGGCGGATGTATGGTGTAGAGATTGTTCTCTTAAGAAAGCATTTCAAGAATTGTATAGTAGTTGGACAAGGGAGTCTTTTGTGTCGGAGGTTATGCATTTCTTTGATGGGAGGCTTCAATGGGACATTCAGTTTTGTCGTCCACCACAAGATTGGGAGTCAGAATCATTGGATCTATTTTGGGTTATGCTTTATT
Organism: Quercus suber; assembly: GCF_002906115.3. Taxonomy (NCBI): domain Eukaryota; kingdom Viridiplantae; phylum Streptophyta; class Magnoliopsida; order Fagales; family Fagaceae; genus Quercus; species Quercus suber. Next base: position 24,422 of record NW_027069775.1, on the reverse strand, counting down.
CCACAAATGTGCGGGGTGTTGGTGATGACAAACTTTGTTGGAAGCCAGCAATGAGGAGAGGTTTTGAGGTTCGAGGCTTCTATCACTCTTTATCTCCTTCTTTTGTCATTGATTTTCCTTGGAAAATGGTGTGGCAATCAAAGGTTCTTCCTAGAGTAGCGTTCTTTTCTTGGACTGCTGCCTTAGGTAAGATCTTAATTACGGATAATCTTTGAAAGAGGCATGTTGCAGTGTTAGAGTGGTGTTTTATGTGTATTTATTTTTTTTTAAAAAGTGGTGCTTTATGTGTAAAAGGTGTGAGGAATCAATGAATCATCTTCTTCTTCATCGTCCTACAGCATATGAGTTGTGATCTATGGTATTTTGTTTGTTTGGTATATATTGTGTTATGCCGTATAAAGTAAATGAGTTGTTAGCTTCTTGACAGGGGAAGTTTGGTAGACATCAAAATATAGGTTTATGGAGGTTTGTGTTGCATTGTTTGTTTTGGTGCTTATGGCGGGTGCGGAATGCTAGATGTTTTGAGGATTGTGAACGGTCTATCCTTGACATTAAGTTTTTCTTTTTCCATACTCTCCTTGAGTAGAGTTTAGTTTTGCCTTCTTATTCTTGTTTTTCTCTCCCTAATCTTATTGATTGTTGTAATCTGGGTTGTTGATTTGTGCCCTTGCAGTACACTTCCAGTGTACTTGGTTTTTTTTTTAATAAAAAAGAAGAAGAAGGCTTTAGATGTTAAAAGACACAGACACTACTTAAACTTGTCAGAAAATGAGTAGCAAGAAGAAGGCGTGGAATTGAAATCATTAGATTCAGTGGTAGGCACATTATTCACATAAACATAATCCCTAGGCTAGGTTAGCAGCATATGAATTCATTACAAATAAGAAGAAGAAGATATATGTTACATTAAATAGTAGTAGGAGAGGCAGAAGCAGCACTCACCGGAACCATGAAGATGATGCGGACAATAAAGCGCTGATAAGTAGGTTCGGTGTAATTCATAAGGTGCCTGTAGATGTGCCTAACCGCAAGAACAATGGCTCCCACTGTGCAAATAAATGCAACTATGCTAAGATAGATTGGCACTGCTTCCCCCATTCCTTCGCACCCACAAATGAATAACACCACCAACAAAAATTAGTTTTAAAAAAAAAAAAGTGGGTTTTATTTTTTAAAAACTAAATATAGAGAAGTAGCAAATCAAACCTGAGGTAGAGTATAGTACAGGGTTAATGTTATTGGTAGGAAATAGGAATTGTTGGATTTGAATTACAGCGCGAAATTGTTGAAACCCTAATTGGCTGCGGACAAAGAGAAAAACAAGAAGGGGCTAAGTGTTTGGTAATGAAGCAATAAGCTAAGATTAAGTGTGATTGAAAACTAGTAATGAATAAAAGAAGTTTGATTTAATTACCTGATTGGAGATCGGAACAGGGAAGGGAGGGCGGATCTGAGTCTGAAAATGTAATATGTAAAAGAGGAAAGAGCAGAGAGGAAAGGTTTCAGTGGCAGACAATAATGGCGGCTATTTCTAATTCACTTAACACTGTAGATCACCTCATCTGTAATCCTGTTTTCTATAATTCTAAGTTTCTAACCTCCCCAAAGGCAAAACCAACCAACCAAAAAAAAAGAAGACAACCGACTTTAAATAATATAAAATTCAAAAGAGAGAGAGAGAGAGAGAGAGAAAAATGGTGTAACTAAATACTGATTACAGGGTGTACATATTCCAGAATCCAGATATGTCTATTCTCTCCTAAGCCACCATTTAATCCACAACTCCCTCTGTCTTCAAATATTACAATACTCCCAAGGATATATTGGTTTTCACTCAAAAAATAAAATAAACGAAAGAAAAAAGAAAAGCGAAACTATATCGATAATAATAAGCTTATTATACGCGCTTATTTGAGAAGTATAAAAGTTTATTATACGCGCTTTGCAAAAGCTTTCTATTTTTAGTGTTATAATTTTTTATTTATTTTAATTTGAGGTTTGCATGTTTAAAGCCACAGTGTGATGAGTCTGCATCATACTAGTATATTAAAAAAAAAAAAAATTTAATTTAATATTTTAAAAACCTAATCATTAAATTACAAGTTTTTAATATTTATTAGATTGATTTTTTTTATAGAATAATTTAGTATATTGATAAATAGGAAGAACCGAAATGTAGAAGAGGTAGTCTGAGTTGGAAGGAGAGGTAAATGTTGAAGAATTGAGCAGGGCCTTGGTATATGGGTTAAGCAAGCCCAATCCAACAAGTAATAGGGAGACAGGCCCTGTAGTCATAGATATTTTATAGGGCAGAGAATTGAAGGTATGGGCCAAGTGGAGAAGAAATATCCAGAAGAGGAAAAATATTAGTAATAAGCAGTGAGAGAGTAAAGTGAAAGTGGAGTTCGTAATTAGGCTTATAAAACGACGTGGAGCGTGGAGCGTGGAGGTAGGAAAGGCCATACATTTTCAGTAGGTTGTGGAGAGCCCTTATCTTTCCCCTCTTTCTCTCTATTTTTTGGTGTCTCACTGTTTCTTTCTCTCTTTCTTTCTGTAGTGAGTGAGTGTGTCTCTGTTCCTCTCACCTTATCTAATAGCCAAAGCCGCCTCTCTCTCACTCTCTACTGTTTTCTTCTAATACTTTGTTTGGAGGAAACATATTCATTCACCTCACCGCTAGTCACAACCCATTTACCAAAATGGCGTCTTTTATAGGCGTCTCATCCATTTACCAAACTCCCACTCTGGAACTCTATAGAAGAACAACCCCAACAACAACAACAACAGCAGCCACAAACGACAACAAGTCCCTTCTTCACTTCAACTATGTTCTCAAAGCCTATTACAACACCAGCCAAACCCATAAGCCCCACCACTCTCTCAGTTTGGTTCCCTCCGCTATTGCCACTCCTAATTCCTCAGTCCTCAGTGAAGAGGCTTTCAAAGGCCTCGGTGCTCTCGATGGTTATTACGATGACGATGACGATGACAACAATAATTCTTCCGACGCTGCTGCTGCTACTTCTACTTCTCCTGAGGACGACCGTGAGCTCGCCGTTTCCGAATTGGGCTTGCCTCAACGCCTTGTTCAAACCCTTCACACACGTGGCATTACTCACCTCTTCCCCATTCAAGTATTTTATCCTCTCTCTCTCTCAAATTTTTTTTTTGGGTTCTCTATGCTTAATTCGTTGGCTAATTGGAAAACTCAATAGCCTGAATATTCTTATTTTTTTAATTTTATTTTGTACTAGTAATTATGCTGCTGCTTATAACATCACTATATTAGGTATTTGTTTGGATAAGTTCTCAAATTGGTCTTCACTTAAGTTACAATGTTATGGGGTTTTGTTAAGGAATATGTCTTAAGGTTAAGGTTTATCAATATTAAGTATTCAACCATGAGCTGCAATGCCACAAATTTCAATAACGCTAACAATTCGTTGTGCTTGTGTTTGTTTTTCTTCATATTTGTTCATAGTTTGATTTAATTTCATTTTTAAAAAAATCATTCAATATGCCTTATTTTTGGGCTCTTAGGGCACTCTTTAATTAGTACGTTATAGTGGCTCTTAAACCCATGACCTCACCCTCCATTTTTCCTCTTCTTTATTGGTAAGCTATACATGCGTAGAATGGGTTCTGAACCCATAATCCTCACTTTCCATCAGTTCTTATGTGAGGAGGATGTGCCATTTCAACTCATTGGCTTCTCTGACACTGCTAAGGCAATTTCTTATTGGTTTGTAATACTTTTTGTATGCATATTTATTAATTTAACTTGCATATGAGCCGTTTGAGTGCTTTCCTTGGTTATCTAAACAGTTCAATTACTTGCTGCAAAATATTTCTTTCATTCCATACTACCGTTATTTGAAGTGCATTTGTGATTCTCTCATGATGTTGAACTGCTGAATATTCAATAGTCTCTTTTTCCTTTTTCCTGTTTACAACTTTATATGATATTTTGTGACTACTATAGTGCACTTGACATAATAACCCACCTCTTCTTATTTCATTTCCAAGATTCTAAAATTTCTGGTTTTTCTCTTTTTCATGCTCAGCTGCTGTTTCTATTATAGTTTCCAAATGTTTGTTTGCTTTATTCACAATGTCTATCTTTTATGCTGGATTAATTATTTCTCTTCTTCTGATAATAATTTTTTGTGTCATGTGAGTTTGTGGGTGTGTATTAATACCAATATGATAAATACTAATTTGTTTTTTCTTCAATCATGTAGAGAGCTGTTTTAGTCCCTGCACTAGAAGGTCGAGATATCATTGCTCGTGCAAAGACTGGGACTGGGAAGACATTAGCCTTTGGGATCCCAATTATTAAACAACTTACTGAAGAGGATGAACAAAGAGGCCCTCATAGGTATTCACATATATCATTTCTATTAAAAGTTATCATTTTGAAATCTGTTTTATCATTTGGTGTATTTTTTTATTTGTTTGCAGGCGGTCTGGTTCTCTTCCTAGAGTTCTGGTTCTTGCACCTACACGTGAGCTAGCAAAGCAAGTCGAAAAGGAGATTAAAGAGTCTGCACCATATTTAAATTCTGTTTGTGTTTATGGAGGGGTTTCTTATGTGACACAGCAGAGTGCACTATCCCGTGGAGTTGATGTGGTTGTTGGAACTCCTGGTCGAATAATTGACCTGATAAATGGTGGCAGCCTCAAACTAGGGGAAGTTCAATTTTTGGTCCTTGATGAAGCTGATCAGATGCTTGCAGTTGGTTTTGAGGAGGATGTGGAAGTAATTTTAGAAAAGCTTCCAGCTAAGCGCCAGAGCATGCTTTTCTCTGCCACTATGCCTAGTTGGGTGAAGAAACTGGCACGGAAATATTTGGACAATCCATTGACCATTGATTTGGTAATTTTCTTTATTTTGGTTTTCTTTTCTTTTCTTTCTTAGAGAATCTCATGGGATTCTGCTTATTAGTATCTCTCTACAATGCCACCTTTCAAGGGGTGTTCACTTCATGTTGTTTACAGAAACTTGAATTTACCGTGTTACCTATTTCATTCAAAGTTCATACTGGCTTCATTATAGTGCCCGAAAGGATGAGCACATTATGATTATTTATATTAGAGAAAAAAAAAAAAGAAGTGACCAGCCTCATTGTATATAATCTGATCTGGCTCATTCAGTTTACTCAGCTAGTCAATTTGACAAAACAAATAAAATTATGAAATTATGATGTGTGAAAGATATGTCAATGTTGTGCGGCTTATTTTGGTGTGTGAAATTGTTGGGACAAGTATATTGTTTTGTGCAATGACTATTTCATGCAAGCTTCAAGTTGTGAGATAGCAATGTCACTTTTTTCAACTTCCATTCTCTCTATGGATACATTTAGGTCCTGGTTGAAAACTTTCACTAATAGCATGTGTGACTTTTTACTTCTGGGATTTATGTCTAGTTCCACAAGTTCCTCATCATGTATTAACTAGTTTAATGTGACATACCTCTGGTGATGCTCTGAGGTAAAAATGTTTTTAGTTTATTTTGGATTTTACTCTCGTATACATCCTGTGTACTAGGGTTATGCCCCCTTTTTTGCGCTTTGATAATAGATTTCATTATTGTTTATATATGAAGAAAAAGGGTATAGAAAATCTCCATTTTGAATGTCAATATTAAAGTTGTATGGAAGTAAATTTTTAATCTTGTTTTTGTTATTTTCTCCTCTTCTCAATAGGTTGGTGATCGAGAAGAAAAGCTTGCAGAAGGAATCAAGCTGTTTGCTCTATCAGCCACTGCAACTTCAAAGCGAACCATTCTTAGTGATCTTATAACAGTAAGAGTTGGCTGTTATATGTCTTGTTTTTCTCAGTGAGGGACAAGTCTGTGTTGCATTCACTATTCTGAGGATCCCACTTTATACTTTTTTAAATCATTAGACTTCTATTATCTTGTAGTTATTAATAGATTTGTTTTGACTATCTGAGGCAAAACCTTCACACCTTATCATAATTTTTATCAAATTGAAGAAACAGTGAGGAACAAGAGACTGGCTAGTGACATATACCAATGCTTTGAGAGACATGATTATATCATTATACACTCATACTTATGTGTAGATTTGAATCTGTATTTCCATTATTCTTATCTGGTGTATTGATACCCAATAACTTAAAATATTTATGTTACTTTTGTGTAAAAGTTTAATATATAGTATTGATTCTTTTACTTGAGGGTATTCTTTTATTTATAGGTCCACTTAAATATATGTGCAAATTTTTTAACTCATTTTGTTGTTTATACTAATATCTTCTTTAGCTTTTTAGCATATTACAAAATATTGTTAATTTATCTTGGTGCATCATGACTATATCTCTGTGGGTTATTTTCTTCGTTACAAATCTAAAGGGATCATATCGTTTATAAAAAATCTGAGTGATATTTTATTTTTCAGGTTTATGCTAAAGGTGGGAAGACCATTGTTTTCACACAGACGAAACGTGATGCCGATGAAGTCTCAATGTCATTAACAAATAGCATAGCTTCTGAGGCCTTGCATGGAGATATATCTCAGCATCAGAGGGAGAGAACATTAAATGGTTTTCGACAAGGGAAATTTACGGTGCTTGTTGCCACTGATGTTGCAGCTCGTGGACTTGATATCCCCAATGTTGATCTAGTGAGTTGATGGAATTGCTTTATGATCCATAATTAAATTCTTGTATTAATGTTGTGGATTCTGATACCAGGTCCATCCTAGTATTTTAAATACCTTAAAAATAATAAATTCTTGTTTATTTTTCAAAAGAAAAAAAGATATATAATGTTTTATTTCTATAAAAATTAATAGTAAATGATGTTCCTTCCATTGCACCTGAGATTGAAATCAAACTTCAGATTAATCAAAGATGAGATTTCACTGCATTTAGATTTTCTATCTTTGTAATTTGTATTCTTTGAAAAGGACTATGGATTTTTTTTTCTGTGTCTATCCCTTTTCCCTTTTTTCAATAATTGTTTTTTTTTTTTTTTTTTTTTTTTTTCTGTGTCTATCCCTTTTCCCTTTTTTCAATAATTGTTTTTTTTTTTTTTTTTTTTACTTATATAAAAAAAATTTCACTACATTTGATCCTGAGCTTCAACTTAAGGGAATGCAACCATTGGAGATCAACTTGCTTTTCATGTTGCAATTCTTCATGCCTAATTCTAATTTGATGTTGCACCTACACTTTTGAGTTTGCCTTTCATTAGAAGTTCTTTGCTACACTTTACACCTCTCTCCAATATTAAGGTCCATATTGCTCTGATGATGAGTTGTAAAATCTGTTTTCACTTTTTACCCTTTCTCCAGGTTATTCACTATGAACTTCCCAATGATCCAGAGACTTTTGTGCATCGCTCTGGTCGTACCGGACGAGCAGGAAAGGAAGGTAATGCCATTCTGATGTTTACTAGTAGCCAGAGAAGAACGGTCAGATCCCTTGAGCGTGATGTGGGCTGTAAGTTTGAGTTTGTTAGTGCACCGGCTGTTGAAGAAGTTTTGGAGTCATCTGCTGAGCATGTAGTTGCTACTCTTAGTGGAGTTCATCCTGAATCTGTAGCGTTTTTCACCCCAACTGCACAAAAATTGATTGAAGAAAAGGGAATAGGCGCTCTTGCTGCTGCACTAGCACAATTGAGTGGATTCTCCCGACCTCCTTCAGCCCGATCTCTCATCAATCATGAGCAGGTAAATGATGAGATTTCTATTTTCAGTTTGAAGTTAACAAGTTGTAAATGGTCTCTCATCAATAATAAGCAGTTAAATCATGAGCCTTTTTCAGTTGGAAGCTTACAAGTCCTCATAGTTTGTTGTCAGCAGTTTGTCCTCTGGAAAATTAAAAGTACTTGAGAATTGGAATGTAAATGGTTCATTCTGCCATCAGATAATGATTTACTCAACACCAACTGTATGCAAAAGAAATAGTGCCTTTTTGTTTGGTTGCAAAGGCATCCTTGCAAAGAAAGTACCAAAAAATTATTTTTAGTGCAATCAGCTCAATCCTTTAATGCCAATAACCCTTGTCTCATGGCCATTGCAAGCAATTTAGAAGTTTCATAATGCCAGCATCTATGGAAATTCTCAACTTATAAATTTTATCTTTGAAAACATTTATGATGCAAAAGCTAATCATCCTTGTGTGTTCTTCTTTTTATTGACCTTAATAATTTTATGTTGTTATTTGCAGCCTTCTATTGGGTTCTGATTATTTCATTTGAACTCGATCCTTGTATTGTAGGGATGGGTTACATTGCAATTGACTCGAGATCCAGCTTATTCTAGTAGATACCTATCTGCTAGATCTGTCACTGGATTTCTTTCGGATGTTTATCCAGCAGCTGCTGATGAAGTTGGAAAGATTTATATGATTGCAGATGAAAGGGTTTGTGTCTACAATGTGCTTCGCCTTTTTTGTTGTAGTTTCTCTTTGTTGATGCGTTGCCTTTTGCAGTATGGGTCATTGTCTCATTACTGATGTTGCTAATGTCAGGTTCAAGGAGCAGTTTTTGATCTTCCAGAGGAGATTGCAAAGGAGTTACTGAATAGGCAAACACCACCAGGAAACACACTCTCCAAGATCACCAAGGTTGATTATTGATTTGGTCCTTTTGTCATTATAGTTGCGTTTGCCTGGTGACATATGTTGCTTCTGCTGTCTATTATTTGATTCATTTGAAATTGTCCTATGTATTTATGTTTTATGGTCTGTCTCTATCTTTGGGTATGAATCCCTGCATTGAACTACTGACACAGAAATGATTATTTTTTGGGACAGTTGCCTGCTCTGCAAGATGATGGGCCTGCGAGTGATTCCTATGGCAGGTTTTCTGGTAGGGATCGGAATAATAGACGAGGATCTCGAGATAGGGGAGGTTTTAGAACATCACGGGGATGGGGCAGTGGCCGAGGCTCTGATAGTGATGATGGTTTATTTAAGAGTAGTAGTCGGAGTTTTAGATCTGACAACAGCTGGTCACGAAATTCAAAAAGCAGTGGGGATGATTGGCTAATTGGAGGTAGACGATCAAACACTAACAGGTCATCATCCCGTGACAGGTATATCTCTTTTAAAATTTCTCTCCTTTTGTGAATTCCTAAAAGAAAATATTTTTAGTTTTCGAAACTCACAAGTAATTGACATTAAAAGTGCTAAGAAGAAACTTTTTTTAAGTAATTTGCAATTGATTTCTGTAGTGGTGGGAGGGATGGTTGGGGTTGGAAGGAAACAGAAGGAACATTTAGTGAAGGTCCTATTGTTTGAATAAAATAATATATAAGACAGAAGATTCCTTGTTTTTTTTTTTTTTTTTTTTCCCAATTATGCAAGTTACTCTTGCATGTTTTACATCCTCTACATATCTGAGGCAGCAAAATAATGCCTCAAGACTCAAATGGGGTGACACGGTCTACAGTTATTGAGTTAGCTGTTGATTATCTTATTTCCTGCTCAGGCCCAATTTAGCCTCTCAGACTTTGTTTTTGGGTTTTGTTTTTACTATCGAATTTTTGCATTTAAGTTATGGTTATACAAGGTCATAGTTGTTTCATTGTTTGTCCATCCTTGAGCGTTCAAATCTCTCAAAAACTAACTTCACATTGGAATGCACATTTCAGAAGCTTTGGAGGTTCATGTTTTAATTGTGGGCGGTCTGGGCACAGGGCATCAGAATGCCCAAACAAGCAAGGCTATTAGTAGTGCCCTAGTCTACATCAGATTTTTTTCCTTACGTGGGCCAGAACTCAGAAGCTGCTGCTGCTTGGAATTGTTTTGGATAATTTCTTTACATGGTATCTTCAATAGGTCCTTAGAGATTGATAGATGCTACTAAAAGTTATAGGAATCAACTTTGTACTGCTCTCTCTCTCTTTCTCATGTAGTGTTTTCCGTCGTTCTGTTTTAAGTTTTTGTTCCGTTTTAAGTTTTTGCTAGATATGTGTAAAACTTAATATCTTTATTCAAAATCTCTTGACACTGATGACATTTACCAAGAATAGAGATTTCTTTTGTTGTGTTTGCATTATTTGAATATCACCTATGTTTAAAATTTGACAAAGAATGATGCTAAGGATACTACAAATTTTATTACATCACTTTTACTAAATTAATGTGTCAACAATCACAAAAAAGTGATTATGACATTCATTTATTGGTTCTTTTTTAGTAGCTTTGCATTTTCCTTTAACAAACCATCTATATGAGAAGTATGTGCTCTCTAAAAGAAAAAATTTAGGTCAGTAACAGGAGTGGAAAAAGTCATACTAACAAAAATAAATAAAAGAAATAACATATTACAACAAATAATGGAAGATGCTCTTCCCTTTTTACACCCAACCAAACATACCAAAAAGGAGAAACGGTGAAGGTGAATTTTTTTTACACCCAACCAAGCATACCAAAAAGGAGAAACGGTGAAGGTGATTTTTTTTTTCTTCCACTGAGAAGAAGAGAAGGCGAAAGTAGTTGATAGGCTCTACTAGGGGTGTTTGTTCTGCGAAGTAGTTTTAGGTCATTTTTGGCATTGTATTGCACCTTATTTTTGCAGTTACATGTGCGCTGCAGTGTAGTTTAGAATTTAGCTAAAATCATAACTGTATTATATCTCATTTTTGTGATGGTGTGGTGTATAAGATGCGATTTGAAACCGGAATATTTTCCAAATTTTGGGCTTTTCTTGGCCTTTGTTTTGATCAAAGTTTTAAACTATTGAGTTAATTTTTCTTTATTTTGGGTTGAATTTCCTAATCAATACTTATTGGGTTATTAAACTATTTATTTATTTTTTGAAAGCTAGGGCTATTAAACTATTAATAATATATTTAATATTAAAAAAATAAATATATTACTATATAGAGAGGGTATAGTTTTCTTATTATAAAACTGCAAATCGTATCGCACCATGCAGTGTGGTGTGGTTCACTATTATTTGTAGTGCGGTGCAGTTATGCCTTTTTGCGGGTAGTTTTATGGCAGTTTTTGCAGTTTGGTGAACATCCTTAGGCTTTACTAACTAATTCTATGACTTAAGGCCGACGATAAAATTTCAGTTATATTTGAAAGATTTTTGTAGTTGAGAGTTTTGTAATTCACTGGTTGACACCTCATAGTATTTTTAATGGAGGCATCTATTTTTAGATGTTATTGAAGCAACATGCAAATTATTTTGATTTTGAATAACTGGATGTGGGACTCTTTTTGTGGATTTGGTAATATCTAAAATTGATAAAAATTCATTATAAGTTCACCATCCATCAAAACAGGGAAAGATTTCACAGGACAATCCGGTATACTCATTAACCAGTTATTTAATCATTGTTCCAAACAACTGGAAACCTTAAAAGACAAAGTCCTTACTTGCAGTATCCCTCTCATGACTTCCTCTAGCCAACTGCTGGTTTCTATCTATATTTTGCCAACAATGGTTCCCCAGCAACTTCTATAATTATTGTTACAATTATATATTATTTCTATTGGTATCATTGCTGCTGCTGCTGCTGCTGCTACTACTAATAGTACAAGAAGAGCAAAGGAAGAAGATGACTATAGGTAATAACTTATGAACCAAAAAAAGAGCACGATAAGCTTTATCTAAGTTCTGGACTAGAATAAACATAGCACCAGTTCTACTTCTACACCATCCCCACCAACCAAGACTTAATCAAAGGTGATGCGCAAACTACTTTCTCATGTCCAAAAACACAGGTTACAAGTACATGGTCCAAGAACGGGAAAAAGAAAAAAAAAAAAAAGAAAAAAAAAAAAAGAAATTTGGTTTCTAGTTTCTACTTGCCAAAGAGAACGTTGATGACTGTTGTAAAAACCTGTCCCCGCTTGTTATTAAGAGCCTCCCTCACAGCCGCCTCATTGGGTACGAATCCCTTACCCTTCATCTGCTCCACAAACTCCCTGGCCTCGTCCACCTTCTGCTCCTTAGCCAAAGCCTCAAAGACAGCGGTGTAGGTCCCTGCATTGGGTCTCATTCCTTTGCCCATCATTTCCATCACATACTTCTTTGCATCCCCTATGTAGCTAGCATTCTTAGCAAGTCCTTTGATAAGAACGGTGTAAGTGTAGGCATTAGGGGCCACCCCAGAAGCGAGCATGCGCAAGTACACCTTCAGACACTCCTTGGGCTGGCCGGCATTGGCGTAAGCCTCGATGATGGCAGTGTGGGCCACCACGTCGGGCATGTGACCCTTGTCCTTGATTTGGGAGAAGAGTTCTAAGGCTTCGTGGGTGAGTCCGTCTTTGGACAAAGCGTCGAACATCTTGACTGCATTGTTGAAGAGACCGTCTTTGGCCCTCATGTTGTGGAAGATTTCTTGCAAGTCTTTGGGGTCATTTGGCTCCTCTATGATTGGCTTCTTGTTGAAACGGTCGTAAGGTGGTGGAGGCTTGCTGTTTTTGTCGATGATTTCTTCTTTGCTGTTATCCTCATCATCATCATCTGAATCGGGCAAAGAGAAGTTAACCTTGGTGTTGATCTTGCTGCTGGTACTGGTGGGTTCGGAGGTAAACAACCTTATATGTCTGTGAATGGAAGAAGAAAATGTTATAGATATTGGGTTTGGATTTGGAAGCGTTGCTCTTAGAAAAATGCTAGTGTTGTTACGAGCTTGCGGTAGGAGTGGAGCCAAGGAATGGATAAAAGATAAGAGGAGAGAGGCGACCTGAGAATGAGAATGAGATGATCTCAATTTGAATGCCAATGACAATGCCATTTGAGTTTCAGTTTGATGTTTGAAGGCTTCTATTGATATTGATTATGAGCATACACGCACACACATCTTCGGGAAAGGTCTAATAAACAAGGGCAGGCCATTATACTTCTGGGAAAAATACCATTTGAGTTCTACATTTTGGGTCACTAATTTGGTCATTTTAAAATATTTTGTTTGCGGTTAATTTGGTTCATGTTATTTTTAACTTGTAGTTAATTTTCATTAGTAAGTCCATAATAGAAACCAAATTGACAATATCTGTAAAATATAATGGTGGAAATACTGTACTTTCTTGTCCGTCTCTTTGTGTGCCACCCTTTTATGCATTTTAGGAGTGATTTGGCTTGATAATTTTGGAGAGAAATTAGGTGAGAGAAAAATCAGTATAAAAAGAGCCGAATTCAAAAGAAATTTAATGCCAAATTAGAACACCAAATTCGGTATCTACTACCACTACCAAATTTAATGTTCAATTTAATGAACATAATTTGGTTTTGTAAAAACTGAATTTGGGGGAGATAAATGGTTTTGTAAAACAACTATTTGGTTGCAACATTTAATTTATATATTTTTTTTCTAAAGTAAAATACAGTTAACATCCCTGAGATTTGGGCTAATGCCATCAAGGACCAAGACATTTCAAAATTGACAAACTTGGCCTAATCACCATGACAGAGAGGAGAAAAATGAGTAATGGTTTAGGAACCAAGTTGGTTAGTTTTGAAATGTCTTGGACCTGACTAGTATTAGCCTAAACCTCAAGGGTATTGACTGTATTTTACCATTTTCTTTTTTATTTTGCCATTGGAAAAGGGTAGGCTATTAGCCTATTACAGTTTACACCACTTGCAATTCGCAACACTCATGCGACTCATCCCCACTTCAATGCTTGTGAATTGCAGCATGTATGACTAATATATTGCTTTCCAAAACAAGCACAAATGCATGCCCAAAGACCTTACAAATAAGTGATGATAATTCAAAGAGGGCAAGATTTAGGTACAGTATTTAGGTGCAGTTCCTTAAGTTATTTGAGAGAAAATATAGAATTTGATTTTGAGCTATTCAACTTTGATAAAATCGAATTTAGGGGGGGGGGGGAATGACTTTGATAAAACCGAATTAGGGGAGAGAATTTGGCTTCCATAAAGTCAAATTTGGGGAGAGAGATTTGGTAGTCAATAGCCAAATAAGGGAGAGAGAGTGAATTGGGTTTAAAATAGTTGAATTTGTTCCTTCCCACGTGTTAGGTTCATATTTTATATGTAATTGGTTAATCTTTTGACAAAACGCACTTTACTTGTATTTGAGTAGATCTAAGTTGTGTTTAATACATCAAGAAATATGTTGTTCAAACATATCAAGTGTTAGTATTAAAGAAATGAAAATTGATCCAAGAAACAGGTGAAGAAAAGTTGTTTTATTAAAACTCAACAGATAGTTGCTATCGAGACTAAATGGGAAACTCGACACATAGCTCGATACAAGCTCGATCTATCGAGAATTACGATTTCAAAATTTCTAGATCTGAAATTCGACCCATGTTGATGTATTTGTTTAAGGTTTCTTTTCTCACAACCCTAGACATATATGAGGCTTATTTTTAAGAGCCGTCAGAGATGGATACAGAGACCAAGAGTTTAATTTTCTCTGTAAAAGCTACTGCGTTTGTACGCCATAGGGTTTTGTAACCAAGTGCTTCCTGGTCTTCATTGTTGATGAAGTGAAGAACTTTGCAGCCAATAATAATCATTCAAGTTGCTGGAGTTAGTCACGTATTGGAATCCGTGCAAAAGGGTTAGTTACAAATTGGAGATTTGTGCATCAAAGGAAAGAAGGTTCAACTGTAGGTTAGTATTTTGGGATAGGCCAGGGTAGTGGTAAGATTTCTTATACTTGTAACCACTTAATTATTGATTAGTGGATTCTTAGGAGTGGTGACCTTAAATTCATCTGATGGGGTTTTTTTACCTTGCGAAATGTTTTTCTCATTTGTCAACAAATCACCATGTTAATTTAATTTCTGCTGCATTTAGTTTATTTGGTGATTTGTTGGTGCCTCCACAATTTGCATGTAATTTCACCTAATTGAATCAACTTGAGTAATTGAATCAATTAACCGGGGTCAAGCTATCTTAACCCAACAAGTGGTATCAGAGTGGACACACTCTGATTAGGTTTTAATCTTTGCTATGTGATTCATTGACCTCTGTTGTTATGGATCGTTGACAATCTTTGATTATACCTCCTATTTTTTATGGTATTAACTATACATACTAGAAAGTACATGTTGTGCGTATTGGGTGAAATAAATATGTTTACACAAGGTTAAAGAAGAGAGAGAGAAGATAATATGACACAAGGAATTTACGTGGTTCGGCAATATGCCTACGTCCACGGGAGGCGACGGAATAAATTTTCACTATAGTTTGGAGATTACAACAATGACTTGTAAGCACTCTCACACAAACCCAAACCCCAAATACACCCTTGGTTCTCTCACAAACAAATAGAGAACACCCTTTTGTATTTAGGCAAAATTGCAAGGCCCAACTTCCTAGCTCTGGTGCACACACACAGAAGAAGTTATTTGCTATCTCTCTAGCTCACACTTGCATGCTTTCATTTGCTCCACACATATTGTATTTATAGGCAATCCTTCAGCCGAAATCTTCACCTTTAGAGCACACTAGAGACTTCTATTTTAGGAAAGTCAACAATAGTGGCTAGCATTTCATGAAACATCCAATTCATGAATGTTGTAACTCTTCACGCAAGCTTACATACAAGGAATTGTATGTCTTTGACTTTGTTGATCAAGCCATGCTTTCACACATAGGCATGCATCCATTTATTAAAGTCATACATTTCGGCTAGAACAAAGAATGCATGAATATAGTTCAATCGGTTTTCTTGATGATTCATGAATGTCATGAATGTTTCAGCCAAAAGGTGAAGTTTGTAGAACATTCAAGACTTCTATCAAAGAAGTCAATAATTTCGGCTATGCATCCATGCAATATTTCTTGAAACTTCTTTGCATTTCTTCATCTACAAAAATCATGCAATTTCTTGCAACTTCCAAATGGTTTGATATTTAATTGTCAAGCCACCAATGTTGACAATTCAAGCCATTTTATTTGACAATTCAAGCCATTCTAACAGTACACATGTGAGTTTTTTTGCAGTCTTTAGATGAAAAGGTCTGGTTGGCTGTCGAGGTTGGATGGACTAAACCTACTAATCCACCCACGTCTTGGGATGATAACAAGATCAAAGCTACAAATTTCAATAGTAGAGCATTGAATGCCTTGTTTAGTGCTATGACTAACGAGGAGTTTAAGAAGATCTTATCCACTGAGAGTGCAAATGAAGCATGAACAATCCTTCAAAATAATTATGAAGGTACCAAAGTTGTGAAAGACTCCAAGCTTCAAAGGTTTACCACGAGCTTTGAAGAAATCAGGATGGATGATGATGAAGTGTTCGATGAATTCTATGCCAAGCTCAAGGACATAGTGAATTCTGCCTTCAATCTAGGTGAAAAGATTCTCGAGCCTAAAATTGTGAGGAAAATCCTCAGATATCTCCTAGAGCGGTTTCATGCTAAGATCACTGCTATTGAAGAGTCAAAGGACATTGACACTACTCCTTTGACGGAATTGATTGGGAATCTGCAAACCTACGAATTAGGTTTAGTAAGGATTGGCAAGGGAAGCAAGAGCAAGAATACGGCTTTGAAAGCCAAGAATGACGAAGAAGATGAATCATCTAAAATGAGAACTCAAAGTTCAAATCTTACATTACCAGACAATTCAAGAAGTTCATCAAGAATGCAAATGTCAAAGCAAATGACAAGGATCGCAAACAATTTGGATTTTCTCAATCTAAAACTCAAGAAAAATTCAAAAGAGAATCCAAAGAGGTGGACAAAACAACATTCCAACCGGTCCAAAATGCTATGGGTGGCAAGGGTACGGACACATGAAGCCTGAATGTCCTACCCATCTCAAGTCAATTGGCAAAAGTAAAGCCGTAGTTGCCACCTTGAGTGATATTGTACCAAAAGCAGACCCAAAGGATAGTGATCAAGAAAGGATAGTCAGCGCCTTCATAGCCACTGTTGATGTGTCCAAGGAATCCAAAGAACTAGTTGATGAGGAAGAGGAATTGATAGAGTCCAAATTTGAAGAGATGGATGAAAAAGATGATATCCATACTGCCTACTCAAAGCTTTACAAGAATTCTTGCACCTTCATGACCATTTACTATATTTAAGTAAAAGCATGCAACATTTGTTATTCTCTATGCTCTTGACACACATCATTAATGTGGTGTTGTTTTTTTTGATTTCCCAATTAACCAAATAAAAGAGACGTGAAGCAATTAGAGAGAATATTGGGCTGAAAAGAGCAAGGTTTTGGGCTGAACAGGGAGCAAGGTTTTTGGGTTGAAAAGAGCAAGGTTTTGGGGCTGAAAAGAGGAATGTGTTGGGCTGGAAAAAGGGCAACACATTTGGAAAGAAAAAAAAAAAAAAAGAAAAAGAAAAAAAGAAAAAAAGGAGGCGCTAAAAAGAAAAGAAAGGGGGAGCTGAAATAGGGAAACAGAAAAAGTGAAGGGCTGAAGCAGAAAGTGTGAGCGCCGAAACTAAAAGAAAAAAAGAGGCTAAAGCTGACGCAGAAAGAAAGGGGAGGCTGAAGCAGATTTTTGTGTTCATTTTTTCCTTCAAATCTTCTCAGAAAAATTATGGTGAATTTGTTTCTGTTGAGTTTAATTTTCAATATGAACTAAATTTTCTTTATTCTAGGAAAATGATGTAATCTAATTCCAAACTATGCTTGCTTTTCTATGTTAATTTGAATTAATTCTCTTCATGTTTGTCTGATTTATTCTGAGTTTATTGCTTCTAATTAACCGGCCATTAATTAGATGATGTTGATCTTGTGATTTGCTGTCGAAAGAGGGAATTATAGGATAGATCTTGAATATTTCGGCATAGGTAAATATAGAGATCGAAAGACTTGTATGAACCTGTGTAGTATTAAATCATTGGTCTTAATGCTTTCTTGCTTTATTAAATTGCATAATCTTGTGTAAATTGATAAACAAGAATGTTTCCAATTGATTGTCGAAAGAGGCTTTTGGATGTTTTTTGGAGATTGCTAACAAACAGAGAGAATTAAATTCAATTAGCTAGATGAGTAAAGCATAGTGAGGGATTAGGTGAAATCGGTTTCCTAGAAGTTTTCTTCCCATTAATTTGATTTTCGAGCATTATCGTTCTTTTCCTCTGCGTATTTTCTTTAATTTGATTTTATTTTAAATTCCAATTACAACAACCTTAGTGACTTCTCTAGATAAAATCGAGATTAGCATAATTTTGGTATTTGTCAAAAGTAAGTTACTAATCCCTGAGGACGATACTCTTCTCATCACTTTACTATAAAACTATGATACTGTGCACTTGCAGTTTTGCACCAATCAAGTTTTTGGGGATGTCCCATGATTCCTAACCCATCGAAATCGACTCGACCAAATATAAATTCAAAAAAGAAATTAATGTATTGGTGTCACGCTCTCATTGGTTTGAAATCCAACCTTGTTTGAATCTCCTCAAGTTGTTTCACACTTCATTTGCAATAGACATATACTAACAACAACAAAACCTTAGTCTCAAATTTTTTGGAGTCAATAAATTAGTAGGGGTTAGATATATGTATTATTTTCTTCCATTCTATTCTATCTAGAATTATAGTCTTTGTTATTTGGTTAATTGACATGTCATTTTCAACTATTTATACTAATGTTATTTTTAGTCTTTTTCCACTCTTGACTTGAAAAAAAAAAATTATTTGATATAAATTTTCTTAAATTTTACCATATTTTAAATCCAAATAACAAAAATATTATTTATGTTCTCATCCATATATATATATATATATATCATATTATATATAATAAAAGTTGGGTTTAGACGTCGTGGTTGAGCCAAGTGTCAGCACGAAATTGTAGAAATTTTATTAAATATTTATATTTTTAAAGAATTAAAAAAGAATATTATACTATCTCCTCCTTCAGATAATCTCTTTTCCTATAGATACTAATCTTAACTACACATTTAGGAATTAAATTCCTTGACCAGCCCTATAAAAGAAGACTTTAATTCCACCGACTAGAATTAAGTTCCAAAGAAGGGCGACTTTGCCATACCAACAGGTGAATTTCTTCCTCTCTATCTAATTCTTTTAATCAGCCACAATTTTTATATGAAAAACCATCTCAGGAATTTTTCATTGAACTTCTAAGCGCACATGAATTTGAATAATTGTATTTGCCTTTTGTTTAAGCTAATTTCCTTATGTTTTTTTTTTTTTTTTTTTGAGGGGGTTATTTCCTTATGTTTGATCTAATTCATATGTTAATGGTTTGATCCAACTTAATTATTTTGTTGTCCAATATATATGTAAGTTGTCGTAGTAAATTCCAATCATAGATTATTAAATTTACATACAATTTTGCAATCTATATGGTACTTTGTTTTTTTTTTTTTTTTTTTTTTTTTTTCTTGATTTTTTTTTTATTTTATTTTATTTTTTCAGGTTTGTCAAAAAAGATTTCAAGCATCCTAAGAAGGGTTTGTAATCTAGATGTAGAACTTTGCAATTTTTTTTTTTAAATAATTAGAACAAAGGTTTTATTCCTCAAATAGTTCTATTTTTAAAAAATGGCCAATTTTATGTTACTTTGTCTAAAGATTTTAATCATTAATATTATTGTTAACAATACTGCAAATCACTTATATTGTAGATTCATTAGATATAAAATTCATATGCTAATAGTTTGATACATGTAACTACAAATGATATTATAGCACAATTGGTGTGTTGGAAGATAATTTTGTATTAAGGTGCTATCATTTTATATTTGATGGTTGTTATACCAATGTAATTTATTCATTTCATTATAATAATTACTTATTTGGTTATAATAATTATATATTATCTATAATAAAAAGGAATAGTATACTACTACGACTTTAATTCATTCTTATCATTAAATAAATTTAGATCAATTTTTTTATTTGTTAGGATATATTTCTTAAATTGGGGGATAATATTTAACATACAAAAATTTAATTTAGATAATATTTATCATTTAAATATTATTAAATTAATATTTTTTTATCAGAATATCAAGCTACAAAACTTGATTATTAAGGGATAAGCACAATCCAAATTCTTAAAGAAGTGATTAATATAAATTTATCCCAAGAAATAGTATATATCTCCAATAATTTGATAATCTCTGTCTATTCCAAAAAACAGTATATCTCCCATTAATTTGACAATTTCTACGTTGATGATATTTAAAATATATATATATATATATATCAAAATTCCTTATAGCTATCAACCACGTTCTCTTTATCTCTCTCTTTTTTTTTTTTTTTAATTTTTAATTTTTTATATGTTAAGTTATGTTGAATCAACACTTTTTTTTTTTTTTTTTTCATTCTATTCATATGACTTTTTTTTTTAATTCCAATTTTTATGGGATAAAAAA
Organism: Quercus suber; assembly: GCF_002906115.3. Classification (NCBI taxonomy): domain Eukaryota; kingdom Viridiplantae; phylum Streptophyta; class Magnoliopsida; order Fagales; family Fagaceae; genus Quercus; species Quercus suber. Next base: position 4,131 of record NW_027069775.1, on the reverse strand, counting down.
AAAACACATTGATTAGATATCTTTAATTTCAATAAGATTTAAATGATTTGAAGCTTATTTCAATATGTGAATGCCTAAATCCCATGACAATGCAGATATGCATTCTTTCTTTTTTTATTATTATTATTTTCATTTTGTTTATTTTCTTTAGTGTTATTATTGGTTTTTTGTCTTCATGTGATTTTAATTAATGAATTCAAAACATTCGAAAACATTGTCAAGTTTCTAAAGGCTTCTTCTTTGTTTTTGTATTTTGTTTTTATTAAATTGATTATGTTTCGTGTATAGTTTGCGTTTTGTTTAAACTAATTTTCTTAGCTTTGATCTAATTTATATGCTTAGGGTTAGGGTCTTAGAATTAATGATTAAATATGGTAAGAATTAATAGATTAATTTTAACAATTTTCTTATTTGATTTTTATGTTACTTCAAATTAGCAAGATGTTCTACACGTGTATTCTTGAATTATCAACTTTAATTTTAATTTATATATTATCAAGATTATATTAATTTTAAATTTATCAATTGTTTATTACTTTTTTTAAAATAATTATCAATTTAAAATTAAATTTGGAATTATCAATTTAATTTAGTTTTAGGAAGAAATCTTACCCCTTATTTTAGTGAGATAATTATTTACACTTGATAATTTTTTCTTTTATCTTTATTGAATCTATTAAAATATATAATTATTTATACATTTATTTTATAAATCATATTATCTACATATTACTAAAAGCTGAAGCGTAGCATTTAATTTTGCTACACTCACATTGAGCCACGTCAGCAGCCATGTCATTTTCATCACTTTTCTAAATTTTTAATTCAATTTGAAAATAGTTTTTGCCAATTTTTAATTCAATTTCCAGCCCTCTCTCTACTTTAAAGTCCACTTCTTATCTATATCTATATATTACTAAAAGCTGAAGCGTAGCATTTAATTTTGCTACACTCACATTGAGCCACGTCAGCAGCCATGTCATTTTCATCCCCTTTTCTAAATTTTTAATTCAATTTGAAAGTAGTTTTTGCCAATTTTTAATTCAATTTCCAGCCCTCTCTCTACTTTAAAGTCCACTTCTTATACATTTAAATTCACTATAAAGCCCAAGCCCACACCCAAAGCCTTTTCAGTTAACTCTCTTTGTCAAACTTAAATACTATTCCCTTTCTTTCTGTTCCATAGAGCCCTATCTCTACTTTAAATTCCAACCCACACCCAAAGCCTTTTCAGCTAACTCCTTTTGTCAAACCTAAATGCTTTTCACGGTTACAACTTATGCCTTTCCTTTTCAGGTTTAGTATCTTCCCCTTCCCCACCTGTTTCAGCTTCTATTCTATTGTTTCATGTTTTGTTTCATCCACGCTATATATCACGGTTTTAGCTTCTGTTCTACTGTTTCACTCACGGTTTCATCTTCCTGTTCTACAGTTTCAGCTTCTATTTTCACTTCTAACGGCAGCCTCTCTGTCTTCCTTCCTCTCCTCACATCCATATAAATACTGACATAAGCCTGGTGATTTAGTTGAGGTATCCCTACATCCTAATTTCTTTTGTGCTCTATTCTTTTGCTTGATGGTTTTTTTTTCCTTTCTACGTTTGTTTCTGCCTTTTTTGTGCTGTGGTGTGGATGGTTGTTACGTTACATTTACTTTCTAAATCATTTTTGTTGGGTTGTTGAATTTGTTACTAGTGGGTTATTTAATTGGAGCACTGCTTCTTTTGGGTATGTCCATTCTGAGTTCTTTTGGGGATTTTCTAGGTTGGGAAAACCCAAAAATTGGGCATGTTCATTATGCACACAGAGATTTAGTTTGGCTGTCTATTTGGTTGCAACACCGGTGTGTTCTATGATATCAGTTTTTGATGTCTTTGTTTTAGACTAGGTTAAGAAGTCTACAAATAAAGAGTTTCTGTTCTGTAATTTTTTCTACTTTACTAGATATGTTTTTTTTAATGGTGGAATTCTTGAAATAAATAATGGAAACCAGTAGGCTATGATAGTTCTTTATGCATGAGAGGCAACCCCTCACCCTCAAAATGTTCAACAAAATGCCTGAGCCAAACTGAAAAAAAAGGGGGCTTGGGCTATGAGGCATGGCTTATAAAGATAGTGTTGACATTAAGCATCCTCCAAGTTTTATTGTATATTTGTGGTCAAATGTTTCAAAGGAACAACCTAAAGAATACATTAGGATTATCAAAGACAAATGAAAACTATTAACACCAAGCTATTATTCTTGCCGTGAGAAATGCTACAAACACATTAAAGTTCAGTTGGTTTAACCATAATTAACCTAATTAATCTTTAAATGAACACTCTTTATGATCTACATCCACACACGAATCCAAGGCTTTTTTCTATTTTTCTATTTTTTTTTTTTTTGAAATGCCAGGCAAGCTTCAATAGATAAATACAAATTGATTAGGGTAAAGACTATTCATTCAAAGTATCCTTCTTGATCACATTCACAAACTGATCAGGGTAAGGACTATTCATTAACAAACCCCTGCCACCTATTATTGAGAACTCATTTGGCTAAGTAATGAGCTGCTACATTAGCTTCACAATTTATCCAAGAGATGCCATTGGATTCAACTTTTTAGCCATATCACAAGTGTCTTCTACAATGCATATAGCTTGCCAAGGAACAGAGATAGGCCTTTCCCTTTCAAAGTTTTGTTAATAGCATTGATACAAATCTTTGAGTCTCCTTCAGTTACTACTTTCCTAAAATTTAGTTCTTAGCTCAATAAAACTGCAATCCAATTCCTTTTACCTTAGCCGCACACATTGTAGTGTTACATACCATCCTTTTGCCCCCAGCAATCACCTTGCCCTTCCAAAATCCCTTCCAAGGCACTTTGTAAGCTGTTTGCAACCTTAGTCATTAAGGGGCGAAGTACACTTTCACTTACACAATCCAATGCTAGGGACACAACAAATGCCAGTGCCTCCATTTCCAATGGGTAGGTGGTGGTACTTTTGGGTCTAAAAACCTGTGAATTTCCTTTTGGTTAGTGTATGGACTATGAAATCAACTATAAGCCTTTGCTCACCACTAATAGTTTTCATAGATTTGGGTCAAGTGTTTGATAGTCTGATTTAATAGAAGCAATCAAATCTTTTGTTTAGCAACTAGAATTAGGTCACTTTGATTTGACCTTCTAATTTAGTGTTTGACTATTTTGTTTCTCTGAAGCTTTGATTTGTTTGTCTCTCCCTGCCAATCACCCCTCTAAAAAATATTGCTTTATTATTTTGGCATGGAGTTGAGGACTTAATTAACTAGATTCTCTGTTGCATGCACAAAAATTGTTTGATAAAATACTTGATTGTTTTGTTCCTTCTCTAGAATTAAGTCCAAATATTGTAAATGGAGATGTTCTTCTTACAAAGTATATACATGGTCTTGGCAGTATATAATGTCCATTTAGCACATGGTTTATTTTAGATTTTTATTTTTTAATGTGTGTTGTACTTCTTTTTGTAGAATTGCTTTCTTGGTTTTAATCCTTATTTGAAAGTAGGAACATAGATGAGAAAAGCTAAGATTCACTTAATTTTCTATCATTTTGTCTTGGTAAGAATTTTCTTTCTCCCTTTTGTTTAGTATATATATACTTATTGGCTTGAATTCAAGCTTGAGTCACATTACTAATCAATTATAGAATACATGACAGAGTATGCTCAATGTCTAACAAGTACACATGACATGACAGCACATGCTCCATGTCTTTCAAACAATCAATATGTAAAATCCATTTACAATCTATGAACCCAACTATGTTACCTATCATATTAGGTGAAAGCTATGTTATTCTATTCAGATTAAGTTCTTGGTCTTAGGTTCTTAAAAGCTTTCTTTGCATTGTCTATGCTGGTAATTATTTGTATGCTTCATTAATGGTATGTACTTAAATGACTCCAAGCAGTTTTACCATATATTTTTTAACAAATTTGCATTTAAATGTATATTTTTGTTTGTTTTTTTAGGGCCTGGTTTTAGTTTTGGTTTGGTATAAAATTGAAACAAATGCCACAAATATTTGGATTTGTGACTCTTGTATTCTTATTGTTTGAATAAAACTATATGGTACCATTTAAACATGTTTCATATAAGCTTTGA